>NC_138129.1:63677543-63752543 GCF_964188305.1 Podarcis bocagei
ATATGGAGGGTTACAGGTTTCCCATCCCTGTTTGAACATTATAGAAATGCTGTGTTTGGCTGTTACTAACAGCACCTCTAATTTAACTTGCTAGATGCCATTAGATCAAATCCACAAACTGGACTTTTGGCAAGTATATTTAGCAAATATAATGCATGCTGAAACATTCTGCATACTTTTGATAATTTGTCTGTTTCTCCTCCCTTAATACCATGTTAATTAAGTGCCGATCCTGCTCAGATAGTTGGATAGATGATGGAGATGAGAACCTTGCCTCTATTTGTTGTTGTGGGGGAAAGGGCATAATCTTCCTAGGGTGGTTTCTACTTTTAGTAAACTTTGTGTGACAATGGGCAGGGTACTCATGCCAGAAAGAGTTTAAAATAATAAAAATTTAAAATAAAATAATAAAATAAAACACACAACTCCTTAAAACTGCCAAGATTTTCAGAGGTTAGGCAGTACTATCTCATTAGCAGATGTCATAGGCACTGTCTCATCAAGTGTCTGTGATAGTCATACAGTTGCCTTATACCAAATGATTTGGTGCCAGCTGAAGCAATAGCTGAAAGGAGAAATGCATTTAAGTAGCAACTTTGAATCCCATTCTTCTTCCTGCTAAAAAATGATGGCACAACTAGGACAAAATATGTCTCTGGGACCATGATGGTGGAGGGAAGATCCATAGCTCTCACAAACAAAATAATGTGGACACGGCCTAACTCAACTTTTTCGGGCGGCCCCGGGGTGGGCATTCAAAGTCCCAATATCTCAGGCTGCCAATTTTTTTAAAATAAAAAAACCCCTGCCTTTGCTTGCACAGTGAGTTTTTAACTTTAATTATGGCTCCACACTCTGAGCAATCCAAATGGCACTGACTGTCAGATTTATACTGTGCTACAGATTTCTCCAGAACAGCTAATAAGAGAACCAACAATTGTAGCAATGTGAAGCACACTTCCCCCATTCCCTCCTGGAGTTGGAAGAAAAATATTTAAGATACTGGAATAAAAATGTGAATGATCATTAAAATTTGTGGAGTATGTATTTATTCCTCATAAAAAAGAGTATGCATTGCTATTGGGCACCGCAAGGCTGCTCCATAAAGAAATGGCTTCTTCTCTGGGTATTTGGCATTTTTCTTATGGAACTTTGCCACCAAATCTGGAACTGCAATGATTGTATTCTTCCATGCATCACAGGCAGTTGAATTTAAGCAGGAATTAAGAAGGTAAGTGGCATTATTGCTTCAGCAATTTATAGGAAGTGCTTCAAATGACACCTGGAATTACTGCATAAGAATCAAGGGCAGAATATTCATGTAAACTTTTGATTATAAGTATAAATTGGCTGTCTAGAAAGGCAATTCATAAAGTGTTGCAATGCATGTTTCCAGTCCTGGAAGTAGTGGGTAGACTGGGACTGGAGGCTACTGGGGTGGGCATTTGATATCTAAAGATTAGTCCAAATATGGTTTTTGACCTAATGGTTGACTCACAATGTCTACATGGAGTCTTCTGCTTCACTTCAGTGCTTGTTTTCTTACAATGACCATTCCTTAAGTTCATCCAGAACTTTCTTCTTGACGGCACGAGTCATGGCAAAAAAATAATCTTGGCATTCATCCTAAATTTTAAATAACAAATTCTTTGAGTGGCTGGGGAAACTCAGCCAGATGGGCGGCGTATAAATAATAATTTATTATTATTATTATTATTATTATTATTATTATTATTATTATTATTAGTAGTATTATTATTATTCTAGGGTATTCTTTTGTAGACACTAATGGGCATGGTCTCACTCTCTAGATCTGGGGTATCCAATGTGGTGTTGTCTAGATGTTGTTTGTGTACAAGAGTCATCTGCCCTAGCCAGTATTGCTACAAGTCAGGCATGGTAGGGCTTCCAGTCCACAACACCTGACAACATCTTGGTTATTCCTCCTCTAGACCATTATATTACAGCACAAGAAAACTGAATGGGCACAAAGTACCCAGGTCAAACCATAGCATCTTGAGTGTCTAATTGTTTTGTGTTGGGAGAAGTTAATAAGTTATAACATAGACAGAGGCAGGCAAAATTTAGATATAGGGCCATATTCAATCAACTCACTGCAGTAGTGGAGCCAGCACAAGGTTTCCCGCCTGGCGGCATTTCCCTCCCCTGTACCCCCTGCCCAAATCTGCCCCAGATGGTTGGAAGGACTTACTAAATTTTGACTTTCTGAAACCTGAGGAGCACTGAAACACAACCAACAGACTTCCATGGGTGCAACAGAACTTCCTGTTCATTTTCTGCCCCATCCAACCACCCATGTGCCCTCAAAATCAGTTTCGGGGAGTTGGGGAACCCTCCATAGCAGATTTTGCAGGTATGCAGGGGAGGAGAGGAAACAGAAATTCTGTTGTGCAAGTGGGACCCTTTCAGTTTGGTGTGGAGATAACCCTAGTTTTGCATAACCCATCACTTGACTACAGATACAAAACCTCCTGTTCGAAAACTAAACGGCATCTCAAAACAAGAGGCAACACCTCATTCTCCTTAGATATTTGGGACGAAGCTGCTGCATGATCTACTTATGTTCCTCAATAATAGTTAGCACTGAGATTGAAACTAAAAAGGAAACAAAATCTTTATAATCTCAGCATGAGATTCATATAGATCTTTATTTTCATGGCAAAGTTTTTGCAGAGTGGTTTTGCCGGTTGGCCTCATATTTATGACAGAAGTGCTGCAACATCTGAGGAAACAATGAATTCACAATGGGCAGGCCCCAAAGTGCTATAATGCTTAGTTTGGGTGAGCACATTTTAGAAAGGATGAAAATAAACTAAGAATTATTCCAGTAGGAAAGCAATAAAAATAATAAAAGGTTTGCCGTGTATGATATATGAGGAAAGGCTAAAATAATTGAGCATGTTTAGTGTAGATCAGGTTGGACAATTCAAATCATGTTGGGGCCCCCTGATGTATTATTATTAACTCAACAGAGCCACTTTGGTACGTTACCTGTGGAAAAGCATTTACCCTACAATTCTTATTATTTTCTTTCTAACTTCTTCTCAACTAATGCCATTTTTCTTTCAGAACCCCAAAGCATTCTCTCTCTTCTTTCTCTTTATGCCTCCTGTTCTATTAGCCCCATTTTCTCTCTCCCCCCAATCTATCTTTCTGCAATCCCCCTTCCTTCTCCTTTCAGTCTCTTTCCACCCTGCACTGTTTTCACCACCAACAACTGCACACACGGCTTTCACTCTCCTACCAATTCACATGCAAGGGAGTCTCAGATGGAAGTGGGCCAATAGCATAGCTGACTAGCTGTAAACCCATAAGGCGGGTGGGTTTAAGTAAGTTGTTTAAGTCACACATGTTTAAAATTTAATTTAAAAAAAATGGAATTGGTGAAGTCTGGAAAGAGAGTTGGTATTCCACTTTCAGCTCAAAGCAGAACAGAAATAATTTGGTGCTACTAAGGGTGGATCTTTACACAGGACAAAAACACTATAAGTAAGTCAGAAATTAGATCATTATAACAAAAGGAAAAAAATCCCTATAGAAAATTGTGTTGTAAAATTGCCTGCTCTCTGTCGCCATCTGGTGCTGCATGTTTATAGCACACTCAAATTGCTGTTTCTTTATTAATGTAGCTGAGTCTTAAATCATCCATTTCTGGAAGGACCTTTTATATGTTTCTTGTCTGGTGGAGTTTTTCTCTGTGTTTACACAAAGAACAGCAAAACAGTGCCCACCTTAAGAGCAACGTTTGGGAACACTGATGAGTCTACTCTTCATTGAGACCCTTTAGATCCATAACTATGCCAAAGCATAGAATGCTAGTGTAGCTAACAGCTGTGGCCATCCTTTGCACAGTTATAACTACCACAACTTCATGTGATGAAACTGTAGGATTCCCTATTACACCTTCATAGTTGCGGAGTTAAGAATTCTTGTTTTCATCCCATGTCTGTTTCAGCTGGGAAAGTTGCATCACACCCATACCATGGGACAAAAAATATTTGTTGACCACATGATTTGCTTTGTGTTTTAAACTAGGAAAATGTGCAAAATTTTACCTATGCTGCATCACTGATTTTTAAACACTTTTTAAAACCAAGCTATACCAGGTTAATTCCCTACTATATTTCTTGTGCCAACAGAAAATGTGCAAGACAACAACAAATTTCTATCCAAAGTGTTTGGGCTGCTCAGATATCTTTCCCCCCAACAAAAAAAAATGTATATAAAGGTGCTAGAGGCTTGCTGAATCTTGACAGTGCCACACATTTGCAAATTACAGTGTGGATTTGTGAGTCCCTGTTTTTATTATTTCTTTCTAACCTAGTAAAAATGTACATCTTAGAACCCATGAGCCATAAGGAAAGGCCTAGCTAAGTGAAAGTATTTGATTCCCCCCCCCAGCTTAAAAATTGGTTTTTTCCAGCATTTTCCAGAGTCTGGAGACTGGACCTATTTCTTTTATTTATACCAGTCCTTAATGCAAAAGGGAAATAAAATTGCATTTAAGGGCTATGAATATATTGGGGGTAATGTGACAGTGTAAGAATGGTATAATTTAAGTATTCTGGCATGGCAAAATAGAACTGAATCATTTTGCCTATTATCTTCTAAAAGTTATTGAAAATGATATGAAATATATTCTGTAGCACATGCAAAAAATAGCTAAGTTTTTTTTTAATGCAATTTTGTCGGCCGTTTGTTCATTCGCTATTCATTCATCCATTTTCACGTTGTGAAGGCTTTCTATTATGAAACATTTCATGAAAAAAAACGAAGGCAAAAAAAGTATACTACTTCTTTAAAATATATTGCAAGAATCCTCATTTCCAGATTTTTATTGCTGTACTAGCTGGTATTCTTGCATGCAGTTTTGTAATTTATTCTGAACATTCCACTTAAACCTTTTTTCAATAGCATGATTTTATTAGAGTCAGCTCACTGGACTTTCCCAAAAAGGTATTTAAGATCAAATAAAACCAGTGCTTGGAAAAATATCATTACAATATGAAAGCAGTTACAAAAACATTAGTACTGCAAAGTTTTATTTCAAATGGCTGAGCCTGCTGTACCCCAGGTTATTGCAGTTCTAGTTCCTCAGACACACTCACTGGAAAAATGAGGAAAACTGTCATCTTCGCACTTTTTGCCTTTTTTTCAGAAAAAATATCCAATTTCAAGGGAGATGGATTTTTTTCCAGGTGCTATTCATGAGGAGAGCAGTAAATGCATTCTTCTCATTCATAGATTCTTTGCTAAGCAAATGAGCAATTTTATTCTTACTTACTTTGTCAATTACATGAGAATTGCCCTTGTTTTGAATGATTCCCCTTGAGTGAAGATAAGCTGAAAATTGATTTCTCCTCAGCTCAAGTTCTAGCCAATAAGACAGGACTAGAGGCTTGGTTTGGTGGGACCATCTTGAAGCAGCTGCCCTCCTCACAGTCTTTGTATTCATTTATTTAAAACATTTCTGTTCCACCTTTCCATAAAAATGCTCAAGGAAGCTCATGAATTAACAAATAATAAAACAAACTACAAATTACAATCACAATAAAACCATAAAATGGCAGGCCACAAAAATTAAGAAAAAGCCAGAAGACAGAAAACTCAGCAGATCAAAATTTTAGGAGGTTGTTTACTTTCTTGGGCTCCATGATCACTGCAGATGGTGACAGCAGCCATGAAATTAAAAGACGCCTGCTTCTTGGGAGAAAAACAATGACAAACCTAGACAGCATCTTAAAAAGTAGAGACATCACCTTGCCAACAAAGGTCCGTATAGTTAAAGCTATGGTTTTCCCAGTAGTGATGTACAGAAGTGAGAGCTGGACCATAAAGAAGGCTGGTCGCCAAAGAATTGATGGTTTTGAATTATGGTGCTGAAGGAGACTCTTGAGAGTCCCATGGACTGCAAGAAGAACAAACCTCTCCGTTCTTAAAGAAATCAGCCCTGAGTGCTCACTGGAAGGACATATCGTGAAGCTGAGGCTCCAATACTTTGGCCACCTCATGAGAAGAGAAGACTCCCTGGAAAAGACCGTGATGTTGGGAAAGATGGAGGGCACAAGGAGAAGGGGACGACAGAGGATGAGATGGTTGGACAGTGTTCTAGAAGCTACAAACATGAGTCTGACCAAACTGCGGGAGGCAGTGGAAGACAGAAGTGCCTGGCGTGCTCTGGTCCATGGGGTCACGAAGAGTCGGACACGACTAAACGACTAAACAACAACAACAGATCAAATCTCTGATGGAACCACTAAGTCTTTAGGCTAACAGTGAGAAAGTAAGACAGGCCTCCCTAGGAATAAAGTTTCAAAGCCTAGGTGTGGCACACCTCAGAAGACCTTCCTCCATCCCAGCCAAACACAAGACCCAAGAACAGCATCCTTTGTAGTGAGGACCTTAGTGAGCAGGTCTTTGAGATAACCTGGTTCTAAACCACTTAGAGCTTTATAGCTCATTGTTTGGTGTCACAAACCAACCAACTTGTTACCTTCAGATACCTGTTTACATCATCGTGCCAATGCATATGCTATATTCCAGGCACGTCCAACAGGTAGATTGTGACGCCTGTGGTAGATCACTGGTAGATCAGTGGCTCCCCTAAAAAAAGTTCAACATTTGTGCCCTGCACTCCCCCAAAACGGGGCTTTCCTCCTCCCTAAAAAAAAGCTCAACGCTCAACAACTTTGACCTTAACCCCCCAAAAGGGGGTAGATCACTGCCAGTTTTAAACTTTGTGAGTAGATTGCAGTCTCTTGGGAGTTAGCCACCCCTGCTATATTCTACTACAGGAGAATGGTTGCAGGAATAAAGAGTGCTTTAAGAACGGAATATATTTAGGAAATATTTCTTAGAAGGCCTTTTTAAAAAAAAATTCCAGAAGCTCAGTTTAGAATAAACTGAGATCTCAGTCATTATCTATGACTGCTCATGTGACTGCCCTTTCCACCTCACCTTTGATCTTGGGTTCTCTCCCCTCTGGATATAAGGCCACAACAACTGGATATAGGAAGCCATGCTGCAAATACTCTAGTCCCATAAAAGGTGCATTGTAGTTTTCCCCCTCTCTTCATACTTTGGATTTGACTGATTACGCTATTTGGAGTTGGAAAGAATTCTCCCTTAAGTCAGATTAGTTAGTTATAATGTGTACCTGAGCTTTCTAGCCTGTGGCCCCTGAAACTATCTCCTCCTTTCACACCTGTCTGCATTGCCTCTGGTCTCTGTTTGCATCAAACTCCAATCTGGATTAGGTTGCTTCTGGAAACTGGTAGACGGAAAGGCCTGGTTTTTAGTAGGATGTTGGACTTATTTAATCTTGTACAAACATTTCCTTTATTTCTAGCTCCCCCCCCCCCCACAAACACCTTTAACCAACCAAACATGGCTTAAAACAAAGGCTCCTGAAATATACCCAACAGATATAATTCTTTTCTTTTCCCGATTAACTGCCTACGACTGCAATCTTACTCTTGTCATGCTTATTTGGTAGTAAACCATGCAGGCATAATCCTGCACCACAGAATTTAATGGGTGTTTTACCGCAAAGCAGAATCTCTTATTTTAGGATGCTATGCCATTTTATCATAACAGCTCGGTGCTGTTGAGTTCTGCAATTGGTGGACATTGTTGTGTTTGAAAGATGTCTCTGTTACAACTCTGTTAAATCACAAGCAAGAAAGTGTTCAACAAACCTCTGTATTCCTGAATCATAAATGGTTGTGTTCACTTAAGTATCTAAGGCTTAGACATTAGGAAGTGAACCTGGTTAATGGGGGTGGGGGTGGTGAGAGAGTCAAATACTCATCTCCCCTCTTCAGTTTTTACAAGTATTGCATCCTCTCCCATTGGAAATTATAGTTGGTGTTTCCAGCGGTATATATTAGAATTATAATTACAGTCAATTAGTTCAGCCAATCCATTCCTTGGAATACAGATAGATGCCAATTTTTCTTTGGAAATTTCATTTCCAGAAATACGTGTTCAAAATCACAAGAAAAGACAACATAATCATGCAGGATATCTAGAGGAAATGGAACTTAGACATGAAGGCTATAATTCTATGCACACTTGCTATTGAACTCAGTCAGACTTCATGGAGAAATCCTGCAAAGATTCACACTGTACATTTAATTCAGTTACTACCTTCACAAATCCAAATATATATATAATTTAAATAAGTTTTCCTTTAAACAGATTCATAGAACTTGTGCAGGGTGACAAGGGAAAATCTCCTTGGCTTACAATCCCACAATTAGATCAAAGATATTCTGGGTTTTGAATTGTCAGGAACCCGTTCTTTCAACGAAAACACCATTGACACAATTTGTACCAACGTGCCAGGATATCAACTCAGTGTTTGTATAGTATTTATGTATTTTCCTTGTGTTAATCCTGCATGTTTGCTGCAGTAAAAAAATTAAAATTTTAAAACCCCAAATGAAATTTCAGTATTGTCTTAACATCTAACAGCACAATCCCCACCATGTTTATTCAGAAACAATGTCTACTGAATTCATTGGAGCTTACTACCAAGTAAGTGAGGTTAAGGTTGCAGCTTCATATATGATATGATGTTTTAGGCTGCAATCCTATACACATAGGATTTCCTGCCCTTTCTTCTGAATAGACATAAATAGGTTTGCATGGTTAAAACCAAAAAATAAAAAAAAATATTGTCAAACATGGTCAATTGTAAAATGATTTGCATTTTTAGTCAGGTTCTACTGTTCCAGCCTACTTTTATCTTTTTAAACATGCATGCTGTATACCAAACCTTCATCAACACCCTTAAATCCTGAAGAATAGGCTCTATATGAGGATTTTAAAATCCTCTCTTTGCGGGTTCCTCTTCATATGACTTTTCTAAGTAGAAATATGCTTAAAAAGTAAGGTCTTTATTGCTTCTTAAAAGGTGCAGTACTCTGTGATAAATTCTCATATTTTGACTGTTAATATGTTTGAATGAAAATTATTTATACATTTTGGTGAGGTTGAGTGGTTTTCATTTGATTGCTGCTTCTGGAAATGAAAGCAGAGTAGCAAGAAATTTACATGTCATGCTGTGATGTATATCCAGATTATGAGATGATTGCGCAGTAGATGAACACCAAGTAAAATCATTTGCATCAAACTGTGACAACTGCAATTCCTGACAAGGCCTCTTAGTTTTTTGGGCTATTATCACCGTACAAGAATATAATCTATTGACAGCCGGGCTGTTTAATACATTTAAAGGCAGACAGTGGAAGAAATCTTAACTGTTTTCATTCGCCACTGCACAAGGGTGCAGATCAAAAGTGAATTATATTTAACAATATGCATGTATGATGATAAGATGCACGGCATTCATCAACCTGTTTAGTCATGGTTAAGCTGAGATGGGGAAGATCCAATATTACTGCCATATGTGGTCTGAAATAGAGACGTGAGACTGAAAATTGTATTATTGCCCAGTAGAAGTGAACAAACAGGAGAAGACATTCTTTCTTAATCTTCACCCCCCTCACCAGCTAGCCCCACCCCCTCAGTGTGTAAAGGTGAAAAGCTGCCTTTATTTCAACATATCCAAGTGTTCAACCTTTGATACACACATGCAAGAACATTCTCTATTTTTAAAAATGGTCCAGTGTTCACTGCAGGACCAAGCTCAGGTATTTTGCAGCCCAAGGCAAAGAACAAGATGCCCTCTCCATCCCTAGTTGCATTCAATAATGTTCTACAAGTAGGAAGCAAATGTTGCCCTAAGGAGGAAACTACATTACCAAAGTGTGCAGGGCTTTGATACATTTTGGCAGTCCTTTTTTCCCCTAAATTTTTTTTTAGGGGTACTCTCATTTTCCTGCTCATATTGAAATACTCAATGAGGCCAAACTTAGATTCACAGCATGTATATGGGTATGCATACCCTGCCCCCTCCCAAAATAGAACTGCATTTTGGAGAATCTACTTTTCCTCCCTGTAGTAAAGGTAAAAAGGTAAAGGGCCCCTGGACGGTTAAGTCCAGTCAAAGGCGACTATGGGGTGCGGCGCTCATCTCGCTTTCAGGCCAAGGAAGCCAGCGTTTGTCCACAGTTTTCCGGGTCATGTGGCCAGCATGACTAAACCGCTTCTGGCGCACAGAGGACCCTGACAAATGCCAGAGCGCATGGAAATGGCGTTTACCTTCCCGCCGGAGCGGTACCTATTTATCTACTTGCACTGGTGTGCTTTTGAACTGCTAGGTTGGCAGGAGCTGGGACAGAGCAATGGGAGCTCACCCGTCGCGGGGATTTGAACCACTGACCTTTCCGATCAGCAAAACCAAGAGGCTCAGTGGTTTAGACCACAGCGCCACCCCGTAGTAATGGGCAATGATGGAGCTGAACATTGTCTGCGGTTATTATGAACTGGAGCTACAACTCCACCCTTCAGCTTGTCCTCATTGTTACTTTCTTTGTCATATGCAGTTGTGCTTTAAGCCATTCTTCAATAAACAGCCTCTCGTTCTGGGTCTACAAAGCAAGTAGCAATGTCTCCCCCCCAAAAAAAGATATTTATTAAAGTTTTTTTAAAATATAACAATGAAAAAATAAAAAAATAAAAAGAAACAAAATACAACATAAAAACAGTTAAAAAACAAATAATTTTCCATACCATATCTTCCTTACGCTTATTTCCCCAGACCTCCTCATACCTCCCTTCTTTGTATTCCACTTCAATTTGTTAGTTCAGCAAATCCTTACCATTAAGCTTTTACACATTTATAAACCTTTTTTTTTTGTATCTCCTAAAGCATTACAGCTGGAAACCCCTTAGTTTCTGTCCAACATCCTTCTAACATTCATTAATTTTACAATATTTCTGTAAATAGTCTTTAAATTTCTTCCATTCTTCTTTCACCAACTCTTCTCCCTGGTCTCGGATTCTGCCAGTCATTTCTGCCAATTCCACGTAGTCGATCACCTTCATCTGCCATTCTTCCAGAGTGGGTAAATCTTGTGTCTTCCAATACTTTGCAATGAGTATTCTTGCTGCTGTTGTAGCATACATAAAAAAGTTCTGTCCTTTGGCACCAATTGGCCGACAATGCCCAGGAGAAAGGCCTCTGGTTTCTTCAGGAAGGTATATTTAAATACCTTTTTCAGTTCATTATATATCATTTCCCAGAAAGCCTTAATCTTTGGGCACGTCCACCAAAGGTGAAAGAATGTACCTTCCGTTTCTTTACATTTCCAACATTTGTTATCGGGCAAATGATAGATTTTTGCAAGCTTGACTGGGGTCATGTACCACCTGCAAGTAGCAATGTCTTAAATAAGAGTTTAATTCTACCCCTACTACCCATCGTTTTGTTATTGGTATACTGAAATTTTGCATTAAAAAAGAAATTCTACCCCCACTACCCTGAATTCCGTGGGACGTGACTGGTGCTGTGGGTTAAACCACAGAGCCTAGGGCTTGCCGATCAGAAGGTCGGCGGTTTGAATCCCCGTGACGAGGTGAGCTCCCATTGCTCGGTCCCTGCTCCTGCCAACGTAGCAGTTTGAAAGCACGTCAAAGTGCAAGTAGATAAATAGGTACCGCTCCGGCGGGAAGGTAAACGGCGTTTCTGTGCCGGCTCCCTCGGCCAATAAAGCGAGATGAGCGCCGCAACCCCAGAGTCGGCAACGACTGGACCCAATGGTCAGGGGTCCCTTTACCTTTACCTTTACCTTTACCCTGAATTCCACATCTCCATGCTAACTAGACTGTTAGGTGACTTACTTCCACACTGGCAGCTTCTCCACCACAACATGCCCCACAACCATACCTGGAAATAGTGAGCTAGCTTGGAGGGGCTTAGGGCAGCCCTTGCAGCATACACTTGTATAGTACAGTGGTACCTTGGTTTAAGAACAGCTTAGTTTATGAACAACTTGGATTAAGAAAGCTGCAAACCCGGAAGTAGGTGTTTTGGTTTGTGAACTTTGCCTTGGAAGCAGAACAAGTTTCACTTCCTGTTGAGTGTGTTCCATTTGTAAATTGAGTCCCCCGCTGCTATGGGAAAGCATGCCTTGGTTTAAGAATGCTTTGGTTTAAGAACGGACTTCTGGAACGGATTAAGTTCATAAACCAAGGTACCACTGTATACACTGCTCCATCTTCCAACAAAGGGGAATAGCGGGGTCCTCCGGAAGGATACCCGGGAGCACTGTTGTTGCTGCCTCTTCTGCTCCCCACAAGCATCTGCTTCCTGAGGTTGGGACAACAGAAAAAGTTGGCGATGTTTCAGAAAACCTGAACTCTGCCAGTGGCTGAAAGGGAAGAACACACTTAAGAGTTCACTCCAAATTCTTCCTTTTCAGTTTGGTCCTGTGGGTTTACTTGTCCTGTGCCTGGCATCAGGTGATGGACAGGTGGGTGTGGTTGCAGCCAAATCACACCACAGGCCAAATAGGGAAGGCTTGGTGGTGGAGAAGCCAGAGGTTCCCAACCACTGCTATAGACTCAAAGGCAACTTGTTCTCTGAGCGTTCCCCTGATGCAGACAAACAGCAGCATCTACACACAAGAAGGAGGCATCAGTAGCCTTGGAGAAACCCCACAGTTTAGAGGGGTATTAAAAAGAAAGAAAGAAAACCTTTAGAAAGAAGCCCTAAGGGGAGAAACCCTCAGAAGAGCTTGATAAAGTGGGTGCATGCTGCCCTGCAACATTTTGTTATAGTTCTCAGTTGTATTCTTTTCTTTCACTGATCATTATCAGTTTGCTCAGCTGGCCCATTAGGGCTGATTAGAAAGTGCATTGAAATTACCTGAAGCTTTCCCATTAACTCAAATGATTTTGTTTCATGAGTCCAGCAACATATCCAGGTGATTAATAATATTAATAATCTGTTATTGTTTTGTTAAATTCATTAGGTTTCAATTAGGTCTCATTACCCATGAGCTTGGTTTAAGGCAGCAGTAATGGAACATATTCTTTCAAAAACACCAGGTATGCAATGCTTCAGCTAATGTCTGTCTGTCTGTCTCTCTCTCTGATTTCTAGACCATTTGCAATGTGAAACTCTTAATGCTGTTGAAGACGCTTTCACGCCTGCTTCTTCAGTCCAGTGTGATGCTGTCAATGGACATGGCATCATTACCACCCAATATCTAGCAGTATAAGAATGTTTGCTTATGCCCACCTTTCTCTAGATTGTATTAATGGGCTTTCCTCTGACTCACTTTCTCAACAAGCTTATGGGGAACTGGTGCCTCAATGGGCCACATGCCATTTCCATTAATAGTAAACCGTTTCCTCATCTTGAATAAGCCAATTCGGTTAAGAAGAGCATTGGGTATGAGTAGAGTGCGCTATAATGAGAAGTTGGTAGATGCTAAAAGACTCCTTAATGGGAAGACATAATAGAAGAAGGTATAATATGAACTACGGTAGCTTCTGGAAGCCAAGACTGGGGAACCTGGAGGAAAATGCAGTTTTTAGAAGTAGATCACAGCTTGTGAGCAAGAGGAGTGGGTTTTACCTCTCTTTGGAGACAATGAATTATCTTTCTCTTGCGCTATTTGAGATAGCAAGATAACCTCTAAAATGTGCAGCATTCCGACTTCCGGGGGCGGCGCGAAACTGTAATGGCGGTCCTCTTCGGGCTCTGAAGAGGGGCTCCGCGGAAAAGGGTCGTTCGCTGCGGCATAGCGACGACCCATCAAGATAAACCACGGGTAGAGTGAGCCCGTGGCCGTGGGACTCGGCGGGCACCAGAAGCTGCCCCGAAAGCACAGAAGGGACCCCGTAAGGAGACCCGGAGTGAAGGAGGGGTAGCGGTGCTGTGAGTTCATCGCTCTTTCCGCGGAAGCGAAGCCGCGCGGCTGTTACAGATGAGCGCTGATCCTTCTTCCTAAAATCAACGCTAAACTGCAAGCAACATACCCGTGAGTAAAGGGGCTTAAAATCTGGCAAAGAAATTCGGTTAATTTGGCTGAAAGCGGGAGACGGGAAAAGGGAAGTCCGTCTTCCGACATTGCTGACAAGATCAAAGCAAAGCTTTTAGAAACGGAAGCATTTGAAACGGGACTTTGGGAAGCTTAAACTTTTTCGTGCCATAAAATTTGCTTATTTTATTGAGCTGAAGGTGGAAACGGACATTGACTAAAAGAAGCAGCAGATGGTGACTTTCCTCCTATCTTTTTTCTTTTTTGGGCTGTATTTTTAAAGAGCCAGATTGTCGGGCTGCCAGAGAGAGAGACTGTGTCAAACTGCGGAAACAGTTGCAAACTGTGCTAGAAAGTAATTGTTACATTTGAGCAGAAAAGACTGATTGGGATACTGTTACAAGCACCTTTCGTGAAACTTTGTTGATTTATAAAAGGTGCTTTGGGAGATCTTGAATTTATGAAGGGACTTTTGGATTAACGAATTTACTGTTTTGAAACAATTTGGAACTTTAATGGCGGATTACTTCCTTCCTTGTCTTTGAAATCGGGTGGCACTCCCCCTACAGGGCTTTCGGATTACAAAATCCTGGGAACTGACTTTTGTTTTGAATTCCATCTCACTGGCTGTTTACTCCTGAATTTGTCTTTCCCATGGAACAATAGACAATTTGACCTTGAACATTGACAGATGTGTAATGAGTGGTGCAGGGAGAACAAGAGCGTCTAAAGCAAAGGAAACTAAAGAGGCTAAGGAAAAAGAAAAGGAAAAGGAAAGAAGACCAGCACAATTTGTACAAACAACATTGACCCAAGGACGCCGTTCGTCGGTTCCAGCGGTACTGGTGTCTCATAGAGAACAAAGGGAAATAACTGAGAAGTCCACTGAGGAAGATATGGCAGCAGGTGGGTCAGACACACTACTAAAACAAATATTGGAGCAACTATCAAGTTTAAATCAGAAGGTGGACGATCAGTCTGTGAAGATAGATAAAGCAACTTCCTCGATCCAAAAACTGACTGACCAAGTTTCCCAGCACACGCAAGCCATAGAGAAATTGCAAGGAGCAACAGCGGAAAATCGAGAATTAGCTGGAGAAGCAATCCAGAAAGTGGGAGTCCTACAAAAAGAGGTTGAAGAAATAAAAGGAGAAGTTAGGCCCCTGCACAAACAGGTGGGTGAACAACAAGTCTATCTGTCAATGGTGGAACTGAAAAATCGTGAGAGCAACATCAAATTGAGAGGTATTCCAGAACTCGAGCAAGGAGACTTGATTGGATACTTAACACAGGAATTCTCGAAGTTCTGGGGTTTAAAGGAAGACACGGATTTTAGGATTGTCTCGGCATATAGATTGGGAAGACTGGTAAGGAAAGACAGATCCAGAGACTGCCTGATAATTTTAAGAACAAAGGAAGAGAGAGACAAGATCCTAGGCCTTCACTTCAAAAAAGCAATTGAAATACAAGACAAAAGAGTGGAAATTTACAGAGATATCCCGAGGCAGCTGCTGGACCTTAGAGCCACCTATACAGAATTAGCAAAATTGCTGAGACACAACGCAATCCCCTATAGGTGGGAGTTCCCACAGGGATTATCCTTCACCTACAAAGAAAGGAAGGTTAAAATAAGAACACCTGAAGATAACCAAAGGTTCCTTCACGACCACGGAGAAGATCTCCAAAAAGGAGCGGATTGGCTTCCAGTTTTACCAGCACCAGCACCGCCCGGAAGTGGGCCAACACCTATACCTTCGGGATCTGAACAAAAGGAAGACACCCCATCTTAAGAACATCTGAAATAGAACAGGATGTCTCTGCAGCTACTTAGTTGGAACATAAATGGCGGGAATTCTCCGGAAAAAAGGAGAAGGATATTTCATATCCTAAAAAAAGAACAATTGGATGTAATATGTTTACAAGAAACACATGTGACTAGGCTCCACAGGAAAGTATTAATCAATAAAAGACTTGGCCAAGAATTTATCTCATCAGACAAAGTTAAAAAAAGAGGTGTTGTAATTTATGCAAAGGAGAACCTGTCGCCAAAATTTTTATTTAAAGATGATCATGGAAGAATCCTCGCAATTGAAATCCAAACACAAGGGGAAAAGATTTTGATATTAGGAATCTACGCGCCAAATGATGGAAAATCAGAATTCTACAAGAAGCTGCATGAGACAATGATGGACTATTTGGACTATTCTAATATTATCGTGATGGGAGATATGAATGGGGTGGTGTCTACAAATATGGACAAATCCCAAAATCAAAACTTAACAACAGACGGTAGACTTCCTAAAACCTTTTTTGAAATGACAGACAATATGGATTTGATTGACATTTGGAGGACAAGGAACCCCTTGGGTAAAGAAGGAACCTTCTTTTCTGAGGCCCACTTGTCATGGACACGAATCGACCAAATTTGGATATCTAGAGGACTGGCCCCGAAAACGAGAAAAGTGGAAATCTGCCCAAAAACCTGCTCCGACCATAATGCCTTAAAAATGGAATTGAGACTTTTCCCAACTGGATCCTTCAGATGGAGAATGAATGACACCTTGCTAAGAGATCAAGAGATTGTTAAGAAGGCCCAAAAAACGCTAAAGGACTACTTTGAAATAAATTTGAACACTACGGTGGAGAAAAGAATAATCTGGGACGCAAGCAAAGCTGTAATGAGAGGGTTTCTGATACAACAGAATACAATAAAGAAAAAATTTTGGAATGGAAAAAAGGAAAAAATTCTAGAGAAAATAAGTGAAGGAGAGAAAAAGCTGAGAACTAATCCGAAGTCAAAAGAGGTGCTAAGAGAGATCAAATTCCATCAAGCACAATATTCGAAATTGATTAATCAAGAGATTGAGTGGAAAATTAAACAAATGAAGCAGAGATCGTTTGAATCAGCAAATAAATGTGGAAAGTTGTTAGCTTGGCAATTGAAAAAAAGACAAAAGCTAAACACAGTCACAAACCTGGAGATTCAAGGAAAAATAGTTCAGAAACCAGAAGAAATAAGAAAGTGCTTCCACAGATACTTCAAGGAACTTTATGCACAGGGGCCTCAGAAAGAATCGGAAATAGACCAATTCTTGAGGACAAATGGACTATCTAAAATAAGTCAAGATAAAAGATCAATTCTCAACAGTAAAATAACTCAACAGGAAATTGAAGGTGCCATCCAAAATATGCAACTTGGCAAATCTCCAGGCCCAGATGGTCTCACCTCCAAATATTATAAGACTCTGAAGGATTGTTTGATACAACCGTTGTTGGAGGTTTGCAACCAGATTATGGAGGGGAGAAGGGCACCGGAAACGTGGAAAGAAGCATTCATCACATTGATTCCCAAGTCAGAGAAGGAAAAGACTCAGCTTAAGAACTACCGTCCCATCTCACTCCTGAATGTGGATTACAAAATATTTGCAGACATTTTAGCAAGTAGACTTAAAAACGTTTTAAACGAAGTAATTCACAAGGACCAAGCAGGCTTTCTCCCTGGTAGACACATGTCTGATAACACCAGGAATATTATTGATATATTGGAGTTGTTGCGAATCAGAAACACAAGGGCTGCTTTAATCTTTATTGATGCGGAGAAAGCATTTGACAACATCTCTTGGATGTTTATGAAGAAAAACCTGAAGGGGATGGGAGTGGGACGGGGGTTTGAAAATGGACTAGAAGCAATTTATTCAGAGCAAAAAGCCAAGTTGATAGTGAACAATGTGGTGTCGGATGAACTTCTAATTGAAAAAGGGACACGACAGGGGTGCCCTTTATCCCCTCTGCTATTTATTTCTGTTCTGGAGGTATTGCTGAATATGATTAGGGAGGACCAGTTGGTGCAAGGTATAGAGGTCGGAGCGAAACAATACAAACTGAAAGCCTTTGCAGATGACCTAGTCTTGACAGTACAGGAGCCAGTATCTAGCACAAAAAGAGTTTTGGAACTTATTTTGGAGTTTGGTCGGGTGGCGGGATTCAAGTTAAACAAACAAAAAACTAAGGTTTTGGTCAAAAATTTGACACCTACAGAGATAGAGGGGTATCAGAAAGAGACAGAGCTAAGTGTGGTTAAAAAAGTGAAATACCTGGGGGTATACTTGTCCACCAAAAATTTAAACCTTTTCAAAGATAACTATGAAAAATGTTGGTTGGAAATTAAAAAAGACTTGGATATCTGGTCAAGATTGAAACTTACCTTGTCAGGCCGAATCGCAGCTATAAAGATGTGTGTTTTGCCAAAAATGCTATTCTTATTTCAAACCCTTCAGGTCGTGGACAGAATGGAATGTTTTGGAAAATGGCAGAAGGATATTTCTAAGTTTGTCTGGCAGGGCAAAAAGCCCCGAATAAAATTTAAAATACTAACCGACTCAAAAGAAAGAGGGGGGTTTGCCCTGCCGGACTTAAGGTTGTACTATGAAGCTGCAGCCTTCTGCTGGTTGAAGGATTGGTTCCTGTTGGAAAACACCGATGTCCTAGATCTGGAGGGGTTTGATAATGTGTATGGTTGGCATGCATACTTGTGGTATGACAAGGCGAAGGTTCATAAATTGTTTAAAAACCATATTGTCAGAAAATCAATTTTTGCCGTCTGGATGAAGTATAAGGATTTATTAGAAAACAAGACCCCGAGGTGGTTATCACCTGTGGAAGCCAAGATTTCTAAAAAAAAGCCCAATATGGAGGCCCATTGGCCAAAATATTGGGAACTGATTGAAAGAGTTGGAGACAATTGGAAGCTCCAAAGCCAGGACAAATTAAAAGGTAAGGTGCGAGATTGGTTACATTATGCTCAAATTCAAGAGGTATTCAAAATGGACAAAAAAGTGGGTTTCCAGTTGGAGAAATCGAAACTGGAGACGGAGTTACTAGAACCAAAGACTAAGGTACTTTCGAGGATGTATGACTTGCTGCTTAAATGGAACACACAGGATGAGACAGTTAAATCTGCTATGATAAAATGGGCACAGGATGTAGGACACAACATTATGTCTGAGGACTGGGAAAGGTTATGGAACACCGGCATGAAATTCACGGCATGTAGTGCCTTGAAAGAGAACATTATGAAAATGGTATACCGGTGGTACATGACCCCAGTCAAGTTGGCTAAAATATACCATCTTTCTGATAATAAGTGTTGGAAATGTAAGGAGGCAGAAGGGACATTCTTTCACCTCTGGTGGACCTGCCCGAAAGTAAAGGCCTTCTGGGAAATGATACATAATGAGTTGAAAAAGGTATTCAGATATACCTTTTCTAAGAAACCAGAGGCCTTTCTTCTGGGCATGGTGGACCGGAAGGTGCCAAAGAAGGACAGAACCTTGTTTATGTATGCAACCACAGCAGCTAGGATTCTTATCGCAAAGTTCTGGAAGACACCAGATTTACCCACACTGGAGGACTGGCAGACGCAGTTGATGGACTACATGGAGTTGGCAGAAATGACCGGCAGAATTCGAGATCTGAGCGAAGAAACAATGGAGGAGGACTGGAAAAAATTTAAGGACTATTTGCAAAAACATTATAAGTTGTTTGAGTGTTAAGATTGTGCACGATTATGAAACGTTATGCTTCTGCAATTTATTTTAAGTAGATGATAAAGTAAGTACTGATGGAAAAAAAATGAGACAAATTAGAAACAAAATATTATGTTTATTAAGAGTGTTAAAATTAAATTACAAATTTTTGAAATTGGTAACATAATAAATACAAAGGTATAATAAGTTGGGAAATAAGATAATAAATTGCTGAATTGGTTAGAATGATGAACGCAATGCTGAGAGGATGCGAGGAGGTCCAAAAAGATGTCGAAAAAAATTTCATAATGATCTTTTCTTTTTTCTATGTTTTTTTTTATATATATGGAAAATGTTTCTTGTATATTGTTGTCCAAACAAATTTGTTCACCTATGGAAAGAAACGCAATAAAATTTTTTATAAAAAAAAATAAAAAAATAAAAAAAAATAAAAATAAAATGTGCAGCATTCCAAGCTCATGCACAGATGTATCTGGAGGTCTTTCCAAGTGTCACTTTACTGTGCATTTATGATGATTTGTGCTCATGATGGCATCAGGGTGGTTATTTGCAATCCTGTTTTTAATACTGTTTGAGTGGACCTATCTGCTTTGTTTTCTACTTCATGCTGAAATCTTGTAACTTTTTATACCATACATGTTTCAGTTTCCTTTTTGCCTGCTTTCGTTGCACTACAGTGCAAGAATGCCCCTCCAGATGGCAACATTGCAGGAACAATGGTGAAGCATCGCAGAACAACTAATGAAGTGGAATGGCTTGTGGATGTTGTTGTTGTTTAGTCGTTTAGTCATGTCCGACTCTTTGTGACCCCATGGACCAGAGCACGCCAGGCACTCCTCTCTTCCACTGCCTCCCACAGTTTGGTCAAACTGATGTTAGTAGCTTAGAAAACACTGTCTAACCATCTCTTCTTCTGTCGTCCCCTTCTCCTTGTGCCCTCAATCTTTCCCAACATCAGGGTTTTTTTCAGGGAGTCTTCTCTTCTCATGAGCTGGCCAAAGGATTGGAGCCTCAGCTTCACGATCTGTCCTTCCAGTGAGCACTCAGGACTGATTTCCTTAAGAATGGATAGGTTTGATCTTCTTGCAGTCCATGGGACTTTCAAGATTGTGGATGGTACAGTTTAAATACACAACTAACACACCAAATGTTTAGTCACTAACCAGGCTCATGGTCTCTTTAAGTGCCTTGAGTACAGTGCTGGGAGGTGATGTTTGGTGGGGAGAGATTGAGCAATGTCAAAAATGTGAGTGCATGTGGGGCATGAGAGATGGGAAACTGACTGAGGGAGGAGACCCAGGAGAGAGTTGGGAGAGAAGATTGCCACAAGTTAGAGGTGTGGCTGATAGCCAATGCATGTAAATTAGTTGTGGTGAACCTCTAAGGATTTCCTCCCCACACACCTTTTGTATACAGTGGTACCTCGGGTTACATACGCTTTAGGTTACAGACTCCACTAACCCAGAAATAGTACCTCAGGTTAAGAACTTTGCTTCAGGATGAGAACAGAAATCGTGCTCCGGCGGCGCGTCAACAACAGGAGGCCCCATTAGCTAAAGTGGTGCTTCAGGTTAAGAACAGTTTCCAGTTAAGAATGGACCTCTGGAACGAATTAAGTACTTAACCCGAGGTACCACTGTACTATCATTTAATTTCTGTATTAGACATTACAGTGGTACCTCTGGATGCGAACAGGATCCGTTCCGAAGCCCCGTTCGCATCCTGAGTAGAACATAACACGCGACTGCATGCGCAGGTCACGTTTCACCGCTTCTGCACATGTGCGTGATGTCATTTTGAGCGTCTGCGCATGTGCGAGCGGCGAAACCCGGAAGTAACGCACTCCATTACTTCCAGGTCTCTGCAGAGCATAACCTGAAAACGCTCAACCTGAAGCATATTTAACCCTAGGTATGACTGTATTCTCTCTCCTGTATAGCTTTAAACTGCTAAATTAGGTTAGTTGATTTGTATTGCTTTATGCACTGATTTTTGAATTGCTATTGTTGTTCATTTGGGATGTTGTAAGCCACTTTGGGCACAATTTTGTGGAAAAGTGGCATTCAAATAAACAGATGGTGATGTCTGCCAGAAATGGCAGACCTGTTCTCTGAAGCTATGCATGCATTTAGATTTCTTTATTCATTTGAAGCATTTCCTCCCCCTCCTCAACAAAGAAAAAAATCACACAGCTGTTGATACCCCTACTCTACAATAGCCTTGCTTCCTGAGGCCACAAAACTTGGAACAGTTTGTGGACTGAAGGAGCAGACATGAAAGCGTACATTGTGGGAACAGGCATGGAAATAAATGTTACTGCTAACTTTGTTTTCCAAGCAAAATGCATTTTTGTGGTAGATGAACATTTTCAATTTTTATTAAATATGTCAAAATATTTAAAATACTCACATCCAAATCCTGATGTGGCACTTGTTTCCTATCAGAATGTTAACATCTCTGCACTACAGAAATCAGGCTATACCTCTAAAGCCGAGATGGCAAGTCCAGCTTTCTTGAGTGAATAATATATTGCAAGGTTATGTGAAGTTCGTGCTTCTAGGTTTTTTACTTTGCATCTCACTTCCCTCCTGCTTCTGAGTCCTGAGAGGTGGCTGACTGGCTTGTGGGCAGGTATTAGGCAAGGGTGAATGAATGGCAAGCAAGTGACAGAATGACAAGTTTCTTCTCTTCCCCCACCCTCCGCACTGTGAAAGTGATTTTTACCATTCCCTTTATTAGTGAAGTTTCCTTTCTCTCCCACTTTTTGTGATCTCTCCTTTTGTGTGATCACACTGATGTAACATTTCCTTTTTTAAAAAAATAAAATATTGGTTTTTCAACTTTTATAAAAACAAAACACACACAAAAATAACAGAAGACAAAAACATGTATAAATTCAGAAAATCTTAATTTCCTAACCCTGTTCCCTGACTTCCCCCCACCCCCCCTCGTGCATCCCAATTCCCAAAATTGTGTCAGCAAATTGGTATTTCTCCTCTTAACCATCTTATTCATCTTATTACCTCTTTTATAAAGAAATATAGATTTTCCTAAGTTGGACTCAAGTTCTCTTCCATCGATTTCTCATTTTGTCTTAATTAAAAGTCATATTAACCAAACCTAAAGGTCTTGAGTGTTTTTAAGATTCTCTTCTTCCCTCCCTCCCATCCCCGGTTTTTGTCCCTTCCCAATACAAATCCAAAATAGCAGTTCTTAGCCTGGGTTCCTCACGTCCGAGGCTTTCATGTCTCTTTCAGTCCCTCTCCGCCGGTCTTGTTGGTAGTCCTTTATGTCAGTCGTCAAGTCTGGAAAAAGTTCTTTCACCATCAATTCTCTTCCCACAAGGAGATTTGAAAATAACTGCTGGAAAATTTCCACAAATCCTGCATCTTCAGAGTCAAAGTCAGAATGAAGGCCCCAATCATATTTCTTTGTTTTAAATTCCTGTATTCCATAAACTCCCGGGGCCTCCTCCTTCATCTTCTGCATCTTTCGCAGACTTGTGGTGAATGTGTTCCAATAATCTCCTTGTCTGTATTCCACAGATGTCGGCTTTTGGTTATTACTTCCCAGCTTTACTTTCTCTTTTTCTTGTTTAGTCTCTTGGGCCTCTTTAGATATCATTTCCCATTCAGCTGTGGATTCTTTCTCATTCAAGTCCTCAATACAAACAGCAGAGTTGCCTGTTCCAGAAGTCAAGGTCAAAAGTTGTTTATTCATTGCCAAACTCTGCTCTTGTAGGATTCCCACCAGTTGAAACATCCTTTCGATTTCCGCTAGTAACTTTCCATCCACAGCCATTGTAGCCATTGTAGTTTCACAGAGTTCCCCCTAGGGGGAATCTGGTTACTTATTAGTCTTTTCTCCAACAATCCTTTAACTTATTATTGTTACTTTGTTTCCAACAATTTTAGTTCAATTGTAACTCATCATAGTCCAGAGGGATCTTAAATAGCAACTTTTCCACTCTAAACTGCCCGTTTGACAGCTTTGACAGCTGTCAAACTCCGCAGCTCTTACACAGGCACAGAAACAGGACACTCCCAGGAGGAGGGTTGTCTAAAGCAAAAAGAAGGCTTCCAAAGCTCCACTCTCCAGCTCAAAATTTGCTTTAGCTAAATCTTGGAAGTTAGTGTCCTTTTTAACTCACCCCTCCAAGGGTAGGCTCTCCAGCTTAGCTCTTATGTCGTTGCTTAGATGGTCTGCAGGGGGGGGGTGCGGACTTCCTTTTAGCACACCCCCCGGTCGTCTCCAATTCAGGATAGTATTTTTAGAATCCAATTCCGTCTCACTCACGGGTTTTTCTTTCAGTCCAAATTTCAAGGAAGAAAGTCAGCGCTCTCCGGTCATGGCTCGCGGCTTCGCTCCACCGAGGTAGCGATCGACTCTCAGTGCCACGCCACCCTCCGTATCCTCTCCGCAGCCTTTAAAAAGGCTCTTCGTGGATCGGGGGGCGCTTAAGGCACCCGCCGAGTCTTCAGTCCGCAGGCTTCCGCGCCTGCGGTTTTTAAGGGTCCCCGCGTCGCTGGCGCGGCAAAGACCCGTCCTCGGTTGAGCCGATTCCCTCCGCAGCTCGGAGGGAATCCGCCATTTCCAGGTCGCGCCAACCCGGAAGTCCAACTGATGTAACATTTCCTCCTGTAGGCCTGTCCTTAGAACTTTATTGCTCTTTTGTTCTGCTTCCTCTTTCACTCTCATATATAATTAGTCCATAAAAAATATCTCGGGTTTGACCAAAGTCACCCACAAAACTACAGTGGTGGGGGAGAGTTTGGGATATTTTAGCGGTGGAGAAGACGACTCACCAAATTAAAGCATCACTCAAGCATCTCAGCCCCACTGACTTCTTCATCCAATATGGTCACCTTTCCTGGAAGATTTCTGCTCTGCTATTGTTGTTGTTTAGTTGTTTAGTTGTGTCTGACTCTTCGTGACCCCATGGACCAGAGCACGCCAGGCACTCCTGTCTTCCACTGCCTCCCGCAGTTTGGTCAGACTCATGTTTGTAGCTTCGAGAACACTGTCCAACCAGCTCTGCTATTAGAACTCCATTAAAATACAAAGCAATGTTTATTTATCTAAGTTCAAGATATGATATTTTGCCAGCATGATTAAGTTATTGGAAAAGATCAAGACTGCAGTCTTGACTCCTTCAGAATGGCAGGAGGGGTTTAGATTAGGTTTAAGATAAGTGTGCTGGTCCCGGGGGTAAGGTACCGTGAGTGTAGCAGAGTCCACAAGAAGCGGGGCGAGGTCCGATGCAGAGAGACGGGCGGGGAACAGGAACGCTGGAACAGAAGGCTGAGCAGGTAACAGGAACACCGGATGGTCGGGAACAGGAGGCCGAGCAGGGAACAGGAGTACTGGATAGTCAGGAACAGGAAGCCGAGCAGGGAACAGGAGTACCGGTTAGTCAGGAACAGGAGGCCGAGCAAGGATCAGGATCACAGGAAGGTCCGAAGCCAACAACGACGTTGCTCCCACAACCTGGGGCCGGGATGAGTGGGCTTTTATCCTCTTCTAAGGTCAGGGGCGGTCCCGACCCCCAGGAGCCCCGCCTACTCTGGCCTTAAGGCGAGCACTCCTCCTGGGGGCAACTAGTTCCCTTCGCCTCTCTGCCCTAAGCCTCTGCAGATCAGGAGAGGCCGAAGGGTTACTGGGCCCTGGAGGAGGCTCACCTGTGGCCACTGAGTCATCAGGCCCCTCTGGGGCCAGGAGGACTTCACCTGGGGCCAGCTCCTGCTGCACTGCCACAGGTGCAGGCTCTTCAGCCTCTAGGCCTTGCCCCAGTTCAGCCGGCCCTGGAGGTGGGGACTCCTGTGCAGGCTGGGATTCCTCTGTTTCATCCTCCGAATCGGAATCCCAGGCCATCACAATAAGGCTGCTATTCATCCAGGATTTCCCAGGCATATCCAGGATTCGTCCGTCGGTGTATAAGCTCGCTTTGCCCCATTATACCACATAGCACCCCCTTCTACCCCTTCCCCCGTTTCCACTTCTGGGTCACCATAATGTGCGTGGTCACAGTCACGCATCAATTGGACAAGTGTCCATTGGTCGTTGCCTGTATTTGCTGAATCTACTTGCCTGATTTTGTGAAATTGGTTTGTTACTGGCGTGTATCATGCATGAGTACCTGTTGTCTGGCTAGTCATTTTTGTTATATATGTTGTCTAAGTTCCTCTCTGGGCATTTGGAAGTGGTGCAGTCCCAGGAAGACGGAACCACATCCCTGCCCCCGCCCCCGAACTTGAGATATCATGAATATCAACACTTAACAACAAATAAGTAATTACCATTGTTTATCACTTCTGTGGTTATTTTCTCTGCACAAAGTGCTGTGCAATTCAATTGTATGCAAGCTTACTCAGAGAAGTGAGACCTACAGTGTTGAACTGGATTAACTCCTCACTAAATTAGCATGGAATTGGACTATTCCTATATGGATTTTCCTCACAGCCATCTTGTGAAATAGTTAAATAAGCTGAATACTCAGCTGAGTCCATTAGCCTAGAATGGGGTAGGTAGCCAATGTAGTGCCCTCCAGCTGTCATTGGACTAGAACAACACCCCTGACCATTGGGCATGTTGCCTGGGGAAGATGGGAGTTGTAGTCCAACTCCACACTGGCTACCCTGGTTAAACTTTACATTAATTTGACAACTGACAGTTTATAGGATATCAGCAAACTTTCTCCCAGTGGCACTGTTCTCCTGTATTTTAAAACATCAGCAACTTCATATGATATTGGCAAAGTTGCTGGAATTTTGTAAACTGGATGAAAGAAAACCTTTTGGTGAAACATTCCAGTGTTGTTGCACTAATCCCAAATTAAATCTGTTTTTGTTATATTATTGACCATCAGAAGAAACTTTGATAATTTAAGAAGTTGTTGAGCTTCTGGTGCCATCTTCTTTTGGCCTTGTAGTATAACTACAGCTACTTATAAATTTTTGAAGGTAAGTAACTCTAATGGTTCTAGGGGTTGCTCGTGCGTAAGCCTGTGCCAACACCTGGCTGGGTTGCCTGAGTGAACCTTTTCTGTCCGAACAGCCACTCACCCATGGCTGTCTCAATCGCTGGCAGAATCCGTCAGTGGGCGTTTCTTAAACTTCTTCCAGCAAAGAAGTTCTTTGACGCCCAGTCTCCTCCTACTCTCCCTGCGTGGAAGCCTTCTGCGCAAGGAGGGCGTAGGCAGCGGAGGACCCTTCCTCTCTCCGCTGGTCCCCGGCAAGGAGTCATGTGACCGCCTCTCTGATTCCCCCATCTGCTCCCCTTCTCCACTGGAGCTAAGCTGATTCCCTTCCCCAGAAGATGGGCTGCCTCTCCGAATCCCGGGACGCTCTCTGGGATCCCTCTGGAGCTTGCTCTCTTCCTCCGGCACTGATGGCAGTTCCCTGACATTAACGTTTGTAGAAACAGGATGGTTATGGTTTGGGGCTTTTTAAAAAGAACCAAAGAAAAATGTGCCTGTCTCCAGCTACTAACTGCCTAACTGAGTTAGTAGGTGGAGACAGACATATAAGACAGTCTGTATAAGACTATGTAAGACAGGTAGTTTTTAGGGTGGCAACCAGTGCTGGATTACCAAATAGACAGAGTAGACAGTGGTCTATGGACCCCACACCCTTTAAGGACTCCACAACAATGGATCAATGTTTTGATCTTGAAATAAAATTACAATCCAGCTTTCTCAGTGCAATGTTATCCCACTACAGTGCGCACATGAGCCCCCCATCCCGATTTTGACTGCCTAGGGGCCTCCACGGGGTTTGATTCAGCACTGGTGGCAACTGTGTGGTGCAAAGTAGGCAGAAGCTGGTAACAAGAAGGCTAGATAGCTCCGTTGGTTAGAGCAGTGTTTCCCAACCTTTTTTGGGCAAAGGCACACTTGTTTGATGAAAAAAATCTCGAGGCACACCACCATTACAGCCCCGTGACGTCAGCGCGCAGCGTCACGCTGGGAGGGACGCACGAAAGTGTAAGTTTCAATTTTTTTCCCTCCCCCTTGCCGGGGAACCTCCAAGCTTTGGGGTGGGGGGGAAGGAGGCAGCAAAGCGAGGCAGGAAGGAGAGCACGGCTTGGCTGGGTGAGCTTTGGCAGGGGCGGGTGCTGCGGACGGAGGCGCTGCCCGCCGAGCTCGCAGGCAGCCAGGCAGGCAGACGGCGAGAGCCCCGCGCTGGGTGGCCTCTCCTTGCCGCCGCCGCCCCGCCTCTCACCGCCCGACTCGCCCGCCTCCCTCCAGGCAACATCTCGCGGCACACCAGGCAACATCTCGCGGCACACTAGTGTGCCACGGAACAGTGGTTGGGAAACACTGGGTTAGAGCCTGGTGCTGATGATGTCAGCGTTTCAGGTTTTATCCCCGTATGGGGCAGCTGCATATCCCTGCATTGCAGAGGGTTGAACTAGATGATCCTCAAGAGTCCTTTCCAACTCTACAATTCTAAGTTGGCATTTATTCTTTATGTGGGCATATTTGTTCCTCAAAGTCAGCCTATGAGGAATATTAGCATTTGGATAAATTATTCAAGGCTTTCTAGAGAACACAAGGGGGCCCCGGATCTTTTCAGCATTATAACATGACAATCTACAATGTAGCAGAAAAAGACGGCTGTCATTTTTTCTTCAATTACAAAAGGCAAATATTTATTATTTATAAGTATTCGCCTTGTATAGGCTTAAATGTTATTTATGAACCTGTTGCATAGTGATTTTCAATGTAACTCATTATTTTTAGCCTTAGGGTGTTGTAAAGGAGCAGGGATATATTTAATGACACTCCGCTAGTCAGTGCAATTACACTGTAATCATTATGTAAAATGTGCTATTAATTAAACCAATTTCTAGTTAGAACATTCTCCTCTGCAGGGCTTAATCTTAATCTCCAGCAATCTTTCTCTCTGTTTTTCACCTATTAATTATACGATCACTTTTTAAAGTTACATATATGTTTTTGTTTTCCCCCGATCTCTCGCAGCCAGCTGCTCACCCTTTACAAAACGGGCACCATTTAATGCTAGTAAGAATTATTAGATTCCTAACTGGGGGAAATAAATGTTAGTTGGGGGATGTTTCTAATTTTACTAGTTGCAAAATTTTGGCATTTTCCACATCTCACAAAACACAAGATCGCCGTGTTGGCACATAAGCAAGATCCCCAAATCCACATTAGCACAATGCCTTTATTAAGCCAACCCAAATATACCTGCAAACCTCTTCATCAAGCCGGTAGAAAACAGAGCGAATGGAGGGAGGTGGGCAGAAAAATTGTTCACTGACGTTTAAACTGATGTTTAAGTCTGCATCTCATCACAGTCTTAAGATGGAATGGGTGAGAAGTAGCGGACAGTCAAATGAGGCCCTTTTGGGTGTTGTGCAGGTATCAGGTTATCCCAAGGCCTGCTGGTAATAAATAGTAAAATAATGGCTGAATCCCCATCTCTGAAAAGACAAAAACTGGCCCGTTGATCCAGGTCTGCTTCCATCCTCATGTCAAACATACATTTCCTCTTTAGGCAGAGAACAGAAATTGAGAGAAACAAGGCAATCCTTATGATTGCAAAGTTGGATCAGAGATTTTCTGCATTCAAAGCATAAATTCCAGCACTGAGCTACAGATCACCCTCCACTCCGGTTTTAACTTACGTTATTTTTGCACATAATTGCACATAATTTTTGTCCTAGGACTGCATAAAAGGTTGGGCATCCCAAACTCTTCTCCACAGTGACCCCTTGTGGGCAAAACATGGCAAATGGGAAAAGAGCATGCAAATGTATGCAAATTCCATGAGAAATGTGGATAGATCCACAGGGCTTGCGATGCCTGCTTGAAACTTCAGCACGTGCAGGCTCCCAGGCTGTGGCTTGTAGGTTCGGCTCACAATGAAAAAGCATGAAAGAGCAACAATTTGCACAAACTAGTATCCTGGACTCAGACAAAAATGGGAAACTGTAGTTGGTTGCCAATGGCAATTGAAAGCTTCTTATCTCCTTCCCTTGTGGGCAAAGAAGTAAGGAAACAGCAGAAAGGACACATGAGCTTGAAGCTCGTACCTGCTCATTCCATGGTTTGGAGGATTTTTCTGAATGCAGTTAAAGGACCTGAATTATTATATCTGAAAATTATAAATCTGTAGTCAAAATGGGTGGTGCAACATGCATTTTCTAATGGATAAGTGACTTGCATAATGGCTAGTAAATGAAATATTGATATAAATGCAGTTTTAAAAAAATCTGAATGGAAGAATGCACAGAAAACTACCGTGCATTTTTTGCCAGCCTTTATAATTTTTTGTTTTAGGTCAGTTAATGAGAAAAGGAATTGCTCTGAAAAAAATATCAAAGGGGAGAGAACATTTCAGTGAAATTCTCATGGTGGAGTACATTATTTTTGTCATACTTATCTTACTTTTGAGTTGGCTAAGAGAAGTTTGCCCAGGTGAAGATGCCATACAGTCGCTACTCCCATGGGCAGCCAGGGAGGCTGCATAGTGCTGGAGAAATGACCCTGGCTGCCTCACAATCCTAAGGGAACCCTGTACTCACCAAAATAAACAAGGAATTATCAAGTGCCTTGAGGCAGAAAAAAATGGAAGCCTCTTTCACTGGAGAATAAAACTGTCAAGCATTTTGGCACATCACTATGAAGATTAAGAAAAAATTCTCAGCTGGGTTACTTTACCAGATGAGACTCCACATCCTAACTTACACGGGCATGATATTGCACACATATCTTCAAGGTCTCATTAGGCAGTCGGATTGCACTTATCTATGTGCTCTTTTACAACCCAAGGACTCCCTGACCTTGGTGCAGTTACTGGAATAATTTTAATGTAGAAATGAACATGTCCTTGCATAATTTCTCCAATACATTAAGCACAAACATCCCCCCCATCAGCACCAAGTAGTTGCACATGTGCAAGATGTGTGTGTTCGTGTGCCATGTCCGCCTTCAGTTATTATACCATGAACAGTGGACAGAAGGTTAGCAAATTTCTAGGTCTTCTCATGGAACATGCAACATTCAGGGCTGATATAGTATGAAATATAGCTTCTAGAATCTGAGTTCTGTTCTTTCTTCATGGGTACCTGGAATACTTGCAATAATCAAAGGAACAGACAATACTTCACCTGCCCTGCCACACCAACACATGGAAGAGCTCAAGAGTGCAGCTGTCCTCTGTCCATCTGGCACCAGCACTGCTTCTAATGTCCCCAGATATCTATGAGAGTCTGTAACCCCACATTTTATGGCCTATGTTCATTAAATCCAGCATACAAAGGCCAAAATTGTGCTTCCAATGATCAGATTGCATGTAAGAATTTAACTGTATGACTGTATCCACATTTGAACACTGACACACACACACACCCTGTGTATGTCCTGGGATTTCGGAGGCAAGGCCAACAAGCCAAGTGGATATGACACAGGCAGGGTGGGGACTTGCTCTCACACCTCTCCATGTAAAACAATGTGGTAATACTGTGGTAATACATCATCTGATCTGGTCTGAGGAGAGTACACCAATTGCGCTTGTATGTTTTGATGCCAAAAGTTTCCATTTCTCCCCGCTAATATCAGAAGCAGTGTTTTAACTGTATTATTATTATTGCTATTGCTATTGCTATTGTTATTATTCAATCCCTATGAATTATAGGTGGTCATGAAAACAACACTGTGTTGTGACACTGTTGGGGTGTGTGTGTTATTGGGTAGAAGGCGTCTACAACATTTTCTCTAAGTTGCCTTTAATTCCTTCTTCACTTTCTTTATTTTTATTCATTTAGCAGTTTGCTCTCTTTTCCAGCCAGTGTATATGGAGGGAGGTGGGAGCTCTGCAACTCAGCCGCAGGTAGCTTGCAAAACACATGGCTGGCAAGCACTTTGACGCTACTCTATTTTTAATATACATGGCTGACCCTAATGATAGTCTATTGAGATGAGGGCAGGGAATGTCTGATCAAGTGGAGATTAATTTTTGACTGTGCTGTCTGGAAATGCATGAAAATGCACTCCTTTTTTTCTACTTAGACTCACTGGATGCTTTGATTGATTGACTAGTTTACAAATGAAGGTGATAAAATTAGGTTGAAGACCACATACATTTCTTAAAATGAGACTGGCTGGTCATGGAGACAATGAGGTTTGGACAGATTGTATTGCTGGTTTAGGCAATCTTGTGAACATGTCAAGATTTATAGACCTGTACTGTAATGTTACAATTGCAGCTCACTGATATAGGTTTCTTTTCAAATTCTTTCCCATTTTATTTGAAAAAGGCCATTAGAGAGTTATAGACTATTTGAAAAAGCTTTTTCTTTGCTAACCCTTAATAAACTCTTCCAAACAAGGACTGCCGCATTTTTGTATTACATTTAGACAGAAATCTATAAAACATGCTCTCCCTGGTTTGGATAATTTGATTATTATTATCTAAATGGAATTATGCCACATATGGGTTTGTAATATATAGCACAGAAAAATGCATGTTAAGGTTTGCCCAATATCTTTGGCTACACCATTCCCCTACGCACATATATACTCTGTCATACAAACACTTTTCAGTTATGTTTCCATTTAACTTTAATAGTAATAATTGGCATTTAGCACTAAACAGTGTTAGAGGCGAATTCCAATTTAATATTTGCCTTGTTTATTGTAACAACAAGGCTTAGAAAATATTCACCATGCAAATGGAGCAGGTAAGAATTCTGAAATTTGTGCAAATTTTTAAAACCCTTCTTAAATTGAGACCAGGAGAGAAGCTGGCATTAAGCAAGCTGGTATAAATTATTCTGGTGTAATGTTTACACCAGATCCAAAGCCTGTTCAGCCGTGGGGGTATTGCTGCTGCTCTGCCTAATCTTGGCAAGGTGGAAGCAAGCCTTTAAAATAGTGTTTTATGCCTGGTTGCCGGGTCATGTGACTGAGCTGAAAAGGCTTAGGACCCAGCCTAAGTTCCCCATCTCTGATATTGCTGAGCCCTGGATGAACAAGTTAGACTGGTGTATCTTCAGCTGAGTTAGGGTTCGAGACTTAATGCTGCCTGAGCTAGCTAGAGCCAGCTGGCTAAGTCGGAGATTCATTGCATCCTAAGCTGCTCATCCTGGCAGATGTTGCCATAGGATCCCCCCCTCAGTACAGGGGGAAATGAATGAAAGAGGCAGCAAACATTTGTTTGAATGAGCAATTAATTAAACCTTGGGACTTCTTGCTAACCTTGTGGAATGAGCTGTTCAATTCTGGGTTGTTTAATCCTTCTTATTGCCATTTTATGTAGCTGATAGTACATTAATATGAAGAGAAATTTCAAGCATTCTACCACTCCTGGTTCCCTTCCCATCCAAGACCTATAGCCTTCTTTTTTCCATACCCAAAGTCTTACTCTTTCTAACCCCTCTGATTGATCCTGGATGTGGAGAGATTCCTCATTCCAGACAATCACTGATGCAACTACACTATAGTTTATTATAACTCTATGTAACCCAGTGATTTTTATCACCTTCATAGGGTGAAGCAATGCAGCCTTGGAAGTGGATAATATAGGGAAATACTTCACTGAAATGGGAAAGTCAATATCTTGGTGGACCATCCTTAAATGGTTGCAAACTGGGTGATACACTTGATACCATCTCAGGCTGCTATCCTAAGGGAAACAGTGATGGTTTAAAATGTGTATTACCTGGAATAGAGGCTTGGACACCCACCTTGTTGGAAGGGAGGAGTTGTCACAATTTCCCACACCTTCCGTTCCTCCACCACCCCCATAAATGGGGCAGGGTTGGGGAATACCTTTCAGACCAAGGACTATATTTCCTCTTGAACAACGCTCTGGGAGTTGCCCACACAATGACGGGCAGAGCAAGTATGACCATTGACCAAGTGGCCATGGGCACTCACATTGTCTCACACATATGTACATATACATTCTCTCTCTCTCTCTCTCTCTCTCTCTCTCTCTCTCTCTCTCCCTCTCCACACACACAGAGAGATATATACAGAGAGAGTGAGCACAGAGCTACACATCCCATCCCACCCATGTTTAAACAATTAGGCTGAAAAAACCATTTCCACTTTTTTCAAGCAGAGGTCCTTGTTCTTTTCCTTTTCTTGCTAAAATTGCAACTTTTAAAAAATCAAATCCCAAAAGAAGCAGGAATACCAGAGGGGGACATCTCTGTGGCGATTGCAGCTGGGGATATATATATATATATATATATGCTTTCGTAGATTTTCACGGGTACAGGAATGTAGGTTTTGGTGTCTTCGGGTGTCTTCCCGTGTAAGAGTTGGGGTGTCTAGGCGACGTTTCGACGAGGTCTCACTCGTCATCTTCAGGCTGGTGCTTTCGGCTTCTTGTTACTAGAACAGAGCAGGATCTCAGTGTTTGAGTTCCTATAAATACTGTTGAGGGGGTGTGGTGTATAGCCTCCAACGTTCTGGGCAGAGAGGAAGTTCCTAGGTTAATGTGCCTTTTCTTCTTTTGTTCATTAATTACTTGAGGGATATCTTGAGTGATTACTTGAGTGATATTCTGAGTACCACTTAGGAGGGTCATTAGGTGTGGATTAGTTGCTAAAGCTTTCGTGTCTTGACCTCTTGACCTTGTAAAGAGTTTTTCTGAGAAGATGGCTGTACTGCACTTAGTTGTGCTCTGGCTTGGCTTCGTGTATAGGGGCGAGCTGTGGTTTTGTGCCCTGTGCCAGCCAGATCTGTGTAGGGATTGCAGGGGGGTGCAGCATCCGGAGGTGCCACTATGGTTTGGCTACTGGATGGTGTCTGTAATTTATCTGTGGAGAGGGTCTGGGTTTGGGTCTGGTGTGGTTGATTGGAGATGGCGTTCTGTGTGCCTCTGGTTCTGGTGTCGGTTTTTGTGGGGAGGGCTAATTTCCAGATGTCTGGCAGGCGGGACGTGTCGTCACGCTTGTTCATGTTGTGAGGGTGTTTCTCTATCTCGATGGCTTCCATGATTATTCTCTTGTGGTGATGTTCCATGTTAAAGAGCAATTTGGAATCTGCAAAATTAATTTCGTGTCCTGTTTCTTTCATGTGTTGGTAAAGAGAGGAAGTTTTTTCTTCTTTTTTGACGGCATTCTTGTGTTCTGCGATACGTGCATTTATTCGTCTGTTTGTTTGTCCAATGTACGTGGCTGGGCAGACTTTGCAGGGTATTTCATAGACCCCTTGGTTTTCTAACTGGATTTTATCTTTTGGGTTTCTGAGGATATTGGCTATTTTTTGGTTGGTGCAAAAGGCTGTTTTGATATTGTGTTTATGGAGGATTTTGCTAATTTTATCTGTAGTGCCCTTGATATAAGGAAGGAGGGCCATGCCATTGTTTTCTTCTGTGTCTTGGTTTTTGGGGGGTGTTTCTTTTTGGATTAGCTTCGTAACCCTGTTTTGCTGGTATCCGTTGGCGATTAACACATTTGAGAGATTCTGTAACTCAGTTGTCAAGTGGTCTTTGTCAGCCAGGCGTTTGGTTCTGGAGATGAGAGTCTTGGCTACGGAGTTTATTTGTGCAGGGTGGTGGTGTGATTGTTTCCATACTATGGAAATAGAAGCCAACAACCAACTTCCCTTCCTTGACGTCCTAATCTACAAAAAACCTGATGGCTCCCTAGGACACACTATCTACCGGAAAAAAACACACACCAACCGCTACTTACATGCACAATCACACCACCACCCTGCACAAATAAACTCCGTAGCCAAGACTCTCATCTCCAGAACCAAACGCCTGGCTGACAAAGACCACTTGACAACTGAGTTACAGAATCTCTCAAATGTGTTAATCGCCAACGGATACCAGCAAAACAGGGTTACGAAGCTAATCCAAAAAGAAACACCCCCCAAAAACCAAGACACAGAAGAAAACAATGGCATGGCCCTCCTTCCTTATATCAAGGGCACTACAGATAAAATTAGCAAAATCCTCCATAAACACAATATCAAAACAGCCTTTTGCACCAACCAAAAAATAGCCAATATCCTCAGAAACCCAAAAGATAAAATCCAGTTAGAAAACCAAGGGGTCTATGAAATACCCTGCAAAGTCTGCCCAGCCACGTACATTGGACAAACAAACAGACGAATAAATGCACGTATCGCAGAACACAAGAATGCCGTCAAAAAAGAAGAAAAAACTTCCTCTCTTTACCAACACATGAAAGAAACAGGACACGAAATTAATTTTGCAGATTCCAAATTGCTCTTTAACATGGAACATCACCACAAGAGAATAATCATGGAAGCCATCGAGATAGAGAAACACCCTCACAACATGAACAAGCGTGACGACACGTCCCGCCTGCCAGACATCTGGAAATTAGCCCTCCCCACAAAAACCGACACCAGAACCAGAGGCACACAGAACGCCATCTCCAATCAACCACACCAGACCCAAACCCAGACCCTCTCCACAGATAAATTACAGACACCATCCAGTAGCCAAACCATAGTGGCACCTCCGGATGCTGCACCCCCCTGCAATCCCTACACAGATCTGGCTGGCACAGGGCACAAAACCACAGCTCGCCCCTATACACGAAGCCAAGCCAGAGCACAACTAAGTGCAGTACAGCCATCTTCTCAGAAAAACTCTTTACAAGGTCAAGAGGTCAAGACACGAAAGCTTTAGCAACTAATCCACACCTAATGACCCTCCTAAGTGGTACTCAGAATATCACTCAAGTAATCACTCAAGATATCCCTCAAGTAATTAATGAACAAAAGAAGAAAAGGCACATTAACCTAGGAACTTCCTCTCTGCCCAGAACGTTGGAGGCTATACACCACACCCCCTCAACAGTATTTATAGGAACTCAAACACTGAGATCCTGCTCTGTTCTAGTAACAAGAAGCCGAAAGCACCAGCCTGAAGATGACGAGTGAGACCTCGTCGAAACGTCGCCTAGACACCCCAACTCTTACACGGGAAGACACCCGAAGACACAAAAACATATATATATATATATATATATAGAGAGAGAGAGAGAGAGAGAGAGAGGACCCTCTCCTCTGCTGCACTTTACACAAATATCACTCCAATCCAGTTTTGTGGAAGCTTGAGGTTCACAGGGGATTGTCCATTTCAAGCGATACCTGAGGCAAGTCAAAGCAGTGAACAGACAAGATGAAAACAGAACCCTGGACAGCTCCAAGGAACTCTGTGAACTGAAGGATTCTCCTCCTAAGGCAGCTGCAGAAAGATGGTGCCTCTGCAGAGATGTAAAGTGACAAGAGGTGGACTGGAGCTGGGTCTGCCTCCTTGGAAGAGTTGCCTGCCTAGTTAAAGTGCTCTCCCCTTATTTTTCTAGCCCTTGACTTTTGTGAGACTGGGAAGACAATGCTACTACAAGGAACACAACTTCTGAGACAGAGGATGGTGACAGGGCTGTGTCCACTGCCTGAGGAGGTCTGAATAAGGTAGTGGAGGTTCTTCCCTTGAGGAAGTTGGCTGAACTTTTTCCTCATCAGAGTCCTCTGCTTCACACCACAAGTTCCCTGGGTCATGTCCACACACAGCAATTAAGTTTGAAAACAATGGTCTATTGGCACTACAGGACTGTGTTCTGGGAAATTGCTTTTATTGGGGGCAGGGTGTCACAGAGCGTAGGGAGGAAAGGATTAACTATTCCTGCCAAAAGTGCTCTCTGTACTGTGCTATGAGAAACATACCCCATTGGCTCTAATACCAGACGATGATTTTCATGTAGCAAAATTCATGTGTAAAGCCACCATCAGCCAAGAAGGCTAAGCACCAGTGTGAATCCTGGGCCATATCAGCTGGGGCATCTGAGAGCTGCTTGAAGGATTTTTCTAATAACGATGCCTTTACATCTTTGCCCTGGAAAATGTGATACAGTGGAGTACCTTTATTCCAAGCATGGTCCCAGTGTTCACGAATTATCCAGAGTGCTACTCCCAATGAATTTCCTCTACAGCTGCTGTCCTTTTAAAGTAAAACTTTCTTTAAACTGAAAGGGAACCTCTTTTTTTTAAATTTCCTTGACCTTCAACCTCTGACCTTGCAGATGTTCTTGGACTTCAACTCCCATCAGCCTCAACCAGCATGGCCAATGGTCAGAGATGATCAAATCTAAGAACATCTGGCAGACCACAGCATGTTTGTCTGTGCTTTACACCACCCACAATATTACCACAGGGAATATTGTAATTTTTACGTTGTGATTTGTGGCTATCATACAGTATTCTGTACACCTCCTTGGGCAATGTTTGCCGGAAAGGCGGCCCGTAAATGCTGCTCATAAATGACAACAAGAAGAAAAACAGCAAGTGTACTATGTCTCTCAACATAAGCTTGGTCTCTACAATGAGGAGCTACATAATTTTCCTGTTTGGGAAAGCAGAGCATGGAATGCATGAGGAAAATAAAAATAAGACTCTTTGAAATGCAACTGCGTGTAAATCCAGCTTCCCTATCATTAATGAGATTAAAAAAAAATCTTCAGTGTGTTTCTCATCAGAAAAAAATACACAGCTGGGTAATTAAAAGGTAATAATTAAGACACAGGGAAATGGGCTTGCTTTGCAGAATGCTTTAAGAGATTCAAACCAAAATATTTTTGCTGTACCAAATATTTTGCAGCACACTTGAAAGTCAGCTTCTGTTCTCATCATCCCCAGTAATATTGGGGACTTCTCATAATAGCAACAAATCTTCCCCAGAAATGTATGAAATCTCAGTGCAGAGGCACTTGAAGCAGTTTAGATATGTTTGGAACACAGCTATTTGTCAGTCTTCAAAGGGAGCCAATCCAAGGGCCTGTTAGTTTACAAGTGTCTGCCATCTTTCTCTGCGGTTGTCAGGGAAAATAGACTGATGGATCACTTCCCTGTGTCAGTGCTCTAGACTGGTGACAATCAGTGAAATGATTGTGTCTGCCTCTACACATATCTGTAATTGATTGCCTAAACCCTAAGACTCTCTTTCCTACCTGATATGATGGAACATTGGACTGAAATCACACCCGATGAGGAGGAGTCAGGACCATTTGTTATTTACTTCCCTGCTTGCTTCTCTCTCCTACTCTGCTTGAATTGTCCCACAAGAACACATTATGGTAATCAGACAGAATGTATGTATAGGAATCAATCAAAGGCAAAGCCGTCACAAGAGTTATGACATTACAAAGTCTGTTTGTAACTTTTGATTTATGGAAGATTTTCTCTTTTATAAATTGTGAGTGAGGCATCGTGGGATGGCTTAACCCTTGAACAGCCCTGAGAGTAGTAAACGCGTGCACACACACACAAATTATAGAATTAACACAGCCTAATCCTCATTTATGAATCTTCGTTTCATTAAGAATGTTGTTTAGAATTTTTGTTGTTGTTATAATATTCACCATGGCATTCCAACATGCTTTAGTTTTTGCATACATTAATTTTTGCACCTGTTCAAAATACCATCTTCACCTTGAGCACGAGAAGAGTATTCAATTTTTCATAAAGCTGACACAGTTTCTTTGACATTTGAACAATTTCCTCCATGATATTTTGGATTATATTAGATGCAGGAATTAAGTGTGTCATTCCAAAACATTTTCCAATGACCTGATTTTTTCGGCTAATTTTTTTATGGTCTTGGTAACTAATTCGTTACAAGGTGACTTTCCTCCATTATTATCTGTTGGACTTTTCTACAGAATGCGATTTCATTTAGTGAAAAGAGAATAGTTTTAACTGATAGCCTCTGGAAAACATGATGAAATGTAAATGCATCGTTGAATATTTAAAAAAATATTAAATGAAATATTTTTCCCTTACCAGAAAGATAATCCTCCAAAGCATCTAATTATTTTTGATTCAATATACCTTTGACATTTATGGTAGGTTTTTGAATACTGTATTGGACTACATATCCCATCATCCCTGACCATTGTCCATGTCGGCTGCGAATGATAGAAACTGGAGTGTGGCAAGCCACAGATTATCCAATCCTAGACTAGAGACACGGCAAGAATGAAACAAGTGATCACATATTGTGTGCTGCTTTTGCCTGTTTTTAGATGCAGGTTTTGTGATACAAATGATTCCTTGCAAGGCATTTCAACATGAGAGCTCCAGTAGGTTGATGCTTACAGCATAGATACTTTCATCCCTTCTGCCAGAATCTGGAACATATCAGCTAATCTGCTATGATTACTGGGTACTGAAGGAACCACAGCGCAACACAGGAGGCTAGCTTAGATTATCTTCATGCCTCTTCCATCCTTTTCCCCTTTGGTTGATTAAGGATTTTGTGCTTTTAAGGAGTGCTTGACAGAAATTAAAAAATTGAGGTTTCACGCATCATTGAATGCCTGTATTCATCAGAATATGTTTCACACCTGTTCAGTTTCCACCTATGAAAGGGTATTATCCGAAAGGTGTTGACCACTCCTTCCATGCTTATGGCTGGATGACTGGGACAGGACAGGTAGCCATCCAGTAGAGCTTTTCTGAGCCCTGTTAGCTTCTGCTCCAGTGAATGGTGAGTTGGAGCCCTTGCTGTGATGTTTGCCAAGCACTTTGAAGATAGTCACCTGCCTCAGTGGTGTTGCTATAGCAGGTCTAAGTGAGAGATAAATTCACTGCCTAATCAGGTATTGTAGGAACAGCTCCTGCTTTGGCACCACAGAAATAACTTCGTGCTATTGTACTTCGTGGAGTGGCCAATGGAGAACAGGCTAAAGCTGTGGTCTTGGCTTGACTAAATCAGATTATGAACACTAGAGTTGATTTGCGGGATGGCTCAGAAGCCAACATGCTTGTCTGAGGTTCTGTGGAACTGCCATTACTAATTTACTAGGGGTATGGCGCAAGGCATGAAGAGGGAATAATCCAAATTTGTGACAGCTAAGCAATTTCAGCATTAGCTGAAGCAAAGAAGTTTTGTTGTTGTTTTAAATTGCAGCCTATGTTACTGTGCAGTTGTGATATGTGTCAAGTATGTTAAGTGTCCATACTGTATGATAAGAAGTCAGGGTAATAAATAAACAAAAAATTAACTGATCCAAAAAATACAGAAGATGGCAATTGTCTATTTTATACATTATGCATCAATTTACTGCCAATTAATAATTAGCACATGCAGCAAACATGTCATTAGCTTGCAACAGCTATGCAGTAGTTAATGCTCTATAAATACATTTTGAATAACCTTATGGCAGTTTGTTGGTGTGCATACAACTATTCCATTATAACTAAACAGGTGCATGTTTAAACATTAAAAAATTGTGTCCACATTTTTCATGGCATATTCAGGTATTCCCAACACCATTTTTTCAACATTTAAAATTACAGGGGCCATGAAATGTTTGGCTTCATCATTTGGGTTGTATTTTATTCATTAAGAGGTTGTGCAATGATACAATAGTCTATCAGTTTGAATGAGAGGATATATTCATGATAAAAAACACAGTAACTCCAAAAGGCAAGACGTGTGTGTGTGCTTAAAAATGAACCCACATGTAATAAAACAAGAAGAAAAAAGAAGGGAAACACTGTGTTGGAATAACAGTATGTTTCGGTACATGATTTTCTATTTATAGAAAGCTAGCATTAATATACTTGCCTATGGCTTGTGCATTACAGTCCCCACCTATATAGAAATGAAACCTGATTTATAGCACCTTTTTCTTTATTGCTGTTTGGTGCACCTACTATCTTTCCTGGCCTCCTATTGGCTGCCTGGTTGTTAGAATGGGATGGTGCTGGCCTGCACCATGGCCTAGTGGGTAATAATAAATACATCAGGTGTATGTGACCTGGGATTTTGAGGTGTTGGGGTGGGGGATTGTATACCCAGAAAACCAATCACAATGCAGGAAGAACAATAGCTAAAGCTTTTAGTGCCCTTTAAGTTTCCTCATCGATCCCCATGGCATCTGATTATATCACAGAAGTTATATCAAAAAACTGCATTAAATGTCAACTAAATCAAGACTTTTCATGCCTCTTTTTTTTCTAAAAAAGCAATGAACTTCAGGACAAACACTCTGCTATGCATGGAGATCACCACCTTGAGAGCAGAACTCTGCATTTCATGCGCTGTATTTTCAAATGGAACTAAAATGAAGTTGTGTGTTTTATTCATTTTATTATTTCCCTCTTTATTTATGTTGGCATTCAGAAAGCATACAGCAGGAATCACAAATGGCAATCGTTCTTTACACTTCTAATCTAGAATACTTTCCTTGCAAGCCTCAGAAAAGACTTGACAGATATTGATGTCTACAACTCCATAAAACTCCTTTGGAGACGACTGATGAAGAAGAAGAAAGTTGTAGCTCTTTTTCCTAATAATGACAATGTTGAGAGACAAAGATGATCAGTCTGGATTTTATATCTCCAGGACACCCTCACCACGAAAGATGCCAGTTTTTATCTCCATCTTTTAACCCCTTCCCTTTTTGGCATTGCAAAGCCCTTGGTGTTCACCAAGAACACTTGGGCTCTTAGATTGTTTCTAATTGAAATTAATTTTGAAAGCCACCGAACTATTCTTTGGATACTACGAGTTGAGGGGTATGCTCCTGTTGAACCCAGTCAGAGACTCAGACCTGATTTCGAATGCTGTGTTTTCCTTCTGAGTACCTTGGCTAATGGTTCAGCAGCACCAAGATGGTTCCATTTTGTAAGTTCATGGAGGTTGTTCAAAGAGCTTCAGCAGTCAAACAAATCATGGTCACCCAACAGCCCTTATGTGGACATGTAATCTCCCACAAAGCTGTCTCCTTTAAAATGCTGTTAACATTAAAATACATTGTCATTTAACATCTTTTTAAGAGGAAGCAGTAAGTAAAAATATTTGTTTAAAAATGGAAGATCAGGCTAAATGCAGCAGCATGAACAAGCAACAGCTATGGAATTTCCTTTTCTCTGAAATATCCTTTCCCAGCAGACCATGGGAAAGATCATGTTAGGTGTTGCGGAATGAGACTTGGTTTATTCTCTTTCCAACGTGTTACTTTTGGCGAAGGATGGTCAGGGACAAGGAGCATAGTTCACCATGAAATTACCATACCTCACCAGCATACCTCAGTGGAGAGCTGATGGAAGCTCTCTGCCAAGAAATGAAGTCAACATAAGAGGAAGAGGTTTCGTAGTTGATACTGAGAAGAATTAATAGAGGAGTTCCTGTTAGCTACATAGCCTACAAAAGCTCACCTTATGATGGCATGGAAAGGAGGCTTCTCTGTGCTGGCACCTGCAGACTCTATGGAATGGCCTCCCCTTGGAAATTAGACAGGCACCAACTGTCAGGTGCTTCCAGCATGCTTTAAAAACTTATCTAGTTGCTCAGGCATTTCCAGTCAGACCAGGACCTTGGAGACTCAGCCATGAAGCTTACCATCTCTCAGTCTCATAGGCAAGACAGAACCATGTGTGCTACCTTGAGCTCATTGGACAAAAGCTGGGATATAAATGCAATAATAAATAACGTAAAATGAGTAAAATATGGTTTATTGTTTATTTATGATGTTGCTGTTGAGTTGGTTGTGAAAGCCTCCCGCACTCTCTGCAGTGAAAGGCAGCACAGAATTTTTTAAAACGAGAAATAAGATAGAAACAGGAGATCAATGGCTCCACCACAAACATGTCCTTAAGTAAGAGGATCTAGTATCAGATTTTCAGTCCTTTGGAGGAGACAAGGAGCAGACTTGGAAAGTGCTATGCTTCCCAAGACTGGTTGAGGATAACTGTACCTTAATTCCTTATTTTGACAAGTGGAGCCAGTGCTTTGTTTACACCATTGCCACACAATCATGGAAATGATTTTGAAAAGTCATCAGCAGTCACCCTTCTGTATACATTAGGTCTGCAACTTCAAGGTGCAAATTGTTTGTAGAATCTCAATTACACCCCTTATAATATTGTCATTTATAATCAGCTCACTACAAAAACAGGTCTTTTAGAGGGTAAAAAAATCATTTGAACCTGTGATCTGTGATACATCTGAATATTCAGATAAGGTCATTGGTCAGAGCAGGGGTGACAGCTATGGTCAATAAAAAGGTTCAGTGAGACAAAAACTTTTTGCCTATGTGGGAATAGACTAAAGACGAGAGGTTCTCAAGAGGGATAAAGAAGATTACGTTTTGCTGTGTCACCAGTTCATTTGGAAAATGCTGAAGGTTCAGTGGTAAGGCTACCATATCCTAGCACTAATTCTGCTGACAGGGCCAGTCTTTTGCCATCAAGTCAGTTGCTTTGCCTTCGTCAGTGCCTAAATTAGATGGAGAATGATGGGCCGTGGTGACAGCTATGAAATGTTTGATCTAGCATAGGCAATTGTGGAACAATACTAATAAGGAACATTAGTATGTACAGAGCTTTGATTAGCCTAGAGTCACTCAAGATTTGTCACAGCATGACATACTAAGGGGAAGTCTAGGGCAGCATCCCTCTGACATAGTTTTAACATTTTGTATGAATGTGTCATCATTGCCTTTAAGCGCCTCTCTCTATGAAATAAAACAAAAACAAAAAACCACAATAATAAACATGAGGTGAAGCTAAGTCCTATTCAGAGTAAACCCACTGAAATTAATAAGTGTAAGTTAGTAATGTCCATTAATGTTAATGGGTCGGCTCCAAGTAGGACTAGCATTGAATACTGCCCTTAAATAACAAACAATTCAATGCCCTTTCAGGAAACACAAAATGAGCTGCCTGAGATAGCCACCACCTACCTCACTCTGCCTAGAGCAGACTTGTGGACCTGCTTTAAGGCTTCTCCCAAGCACTATGGCAGCACTTGTACTTTGTAAAAACGATGTCCTGCTCCCCTGCTCCAGGTTCTGCTTAGCCTTGATCAGTAGAGGGATAGCCACGGTGAACAGTTATGGGTGATGTCCAACGTCAGTCATAAAGTTAGACCCATTGAAATCCGTGGTCACTTAAGTCCATTGATTTCAATGGGCCTGTTCTCAGTATAACTCAGTATGGGTTTGCTGCTTTTTGTTTGCTTTGAGCTGTTTGGCAGTGGAACAGACTGCCTTTGAAGGTAGTGGATATTATTCTGTAGGCAGCGGCTGGATTGCCACCTATCAGGGATGCTGTAGCGGTGGATTTCCCACATTGGAAGAAGGTTCAGCTACATTACCTTGCAGGTCCTGCCAATTCTATGTTTCTGTGGTGACCAGCAGATTTGTGGCCTTTCCTCCTTTCTTGGCTGCCTCTTGGTGGTACCAGGCAGGCAGTACAGAATCTATAGCACTTTACACACCACACTTAATGGGAACAGGGCCAGGAGTCCAGAAGGAGAGCTGTCTATTTTGGTTCCAGTTCTACCTTTCTTATCATTTAATACCTTCTTCCTAATAGTTTGAATTTTCCTTCCAATATTGTATAAAGTAATGGATCATTTGAGGAAAACTCTGGGGGTTTTTTGGGGGGTGGGATCCTCCTGAACTCCTCCCAAATCCTGGTGTCCCAGATCGAGCAACCACAAATAATCTGAGACCTTCACAACTCCACTTCTGTACATTTATTGGCCAGAAAGTTTGAATATTAGCAAAGACACAGCCCTATAATTAACCATAAAACCTGGTGCTATTTCAAATGTGTCAGTAGCTGCGGTATTGTTGGATCACACTTAAGAAGCTAAGGATGATTAACCTTTGCCTAGGTTATAAAATGGCCCATTTGAGAACTGTTGCCACTGAATATATTACTTTGATATCAATTGGATTATTGAGTGAAAGGTTTTACATGATGTTTTGTGTATGATGATAGATATGTGGTTACAAACTGTTTATGGGAAAAGGAAAAGGCCATAAAAGATTAATGCAGATTTAAAATAGGTTTACTTCCCACTTTGCTTTGGTTTAATTTATACATGAAGAACCAATATCCTTGTCTACCTTGAAAAGGTGTCCATGTATTAGATAATTGTCAGATTCTGACTACGGTCATAGCAATGGTGGTCAAGGATGTAGCTATTATTTTGCTAAACGAAGCTTTTGCTATTTCCCATTCTGCAGCTGTTATTATATATTATTACATTTGCATCCCATCTCTTCTCCATATAGTTCAAGGTTGCGTAAACACATCTTCCCCTCTCCATTTTATCCTCACAAAACCCTGTGAGATAGGTTAGCTTGAGAGACAGTGACTGGCTCAAAGTCACTCACTGGGCTCATGGCTGAGTGCAAATTTGAACCCTGATCTGCCAGATCCTAGTTCAGCATTCTAGCCACCATGCAGCCCTGGTGTCACTTGAAGCCAAACAAGTACTATGTATTATTTAAAACTCTTTTAATGTTGCATTTAAAATTGTTATAACCTGCCCTGGGACCTTAAGATGCACCCTAAGATTTTAGCCGAGCTGTAAATTCTGAGATGTGACCTTCTCCACATCTCCCAAGTGATGTATTTTACATCCTCTAAAGTTATTACTTATTTCATTTCTGAATTGCTTCCTATGAAGCATCTCAGTGTTGGTTCAGAATAAAAACCATATACAAAATAAGGTTTATATAGAAACAGTTAAGCCAACCGCATGGAGTCTAGACCAAAACAATAAAATTTCGGCCCGTAGTTACTCTCTGGTAACATGTGCAACTGTAAGGCCTGGTTCACTTGTAATGCTAAGCGAAAGCATGGCTACATATGTGTGAATGCCTGAGTGTGCAGGTGACAGTAAAAACTGTGTCCTCTTCTGCCCCTTCTGGGTTCTGCCATTGCTGCACTACCTAGACCTGAGCCATGGCTTGACTTAGTGTTGTTTGAACCCAAGCTCATGGATTGTCTTTCCCAAGCAAACCACGAGCTGTAAACCACAACCCAAACTTTGCTACAGCTCAAACTAAGACAAACCATAAGCCTTGGCTTAGTTTTGGGTAGCACAGCTACAGCAAGACAGAGGTGGGAGGAATAAAGTGATGACAATTTTTGTGAGCACCTGCACAGTCACACATTGACGCTTAAACATAGTTGGCTTGGCATTGTGTGGAAACCAGACCTAATAATCCTCTTTCAGATTTATAACTGTCTGCTTAAAAACCTGACAAAACTAAACTGCACTCTTCATAAACTATCCATAGGAGCCTAATTCTTGCTACTATAATGTAGGACGTGACAGCATTTCCATTATTCTGCAACTGAAATTTTTCAGGGAGCTTAGACCTTTGCTATAAATATCCCACTTCTAGCTGCCTAGAATAGAGAGTTGGAATGCTGAAGTTTGAAATTCCTTTAGCAAAATACGAAAAAAATAAATCCTTTTATACAGTGGTACCTCGGGTTAAGTACTTAATTCGTTCTGGAGGTCCATTCTTGACTTGAAACTGTTCTTAATTTGAGGTACCACTTTAGCTAATGGGGCCTCCCGCTGCTGCTGCGCGATTTCTGTTCTCATCCTGAAGCAAAGTTCTTAACCCGAGGTACTATTTCTGGGTTAGCAGAGTCTGTAACTTGAAGTGTCTGTAACCTGAGGTACCACTATACTTAGAATGGAAGAGGGTAGTTTCTTTTATTATGCAGTTCATTGGCTTTTAAGCTGATAGGTTACATTCATTATTACTGTTTTTCATTTGGACTTGGGAGAAATGCAAAGAACAACGAAAAAAAGGATTTCCGTGATCATACATTTTAAAGAAAAATCTTTGTTGTGTAGACCTCACCCTCCTGATTTTAGTTCTTCCTCAGAGTGACTAACATGTATCAGAACTATATTGCTTTTCTTAAGTGATTAGGCAATTGACCAGTCAAATATTGGGTCAAATATTTTCATACAAAGGATACCATTAATTGAACCATTAATTTATTAGAGAAAGGCAGTTGTCAAAGAGTGATGTTCACCTAAGTCACAATCAAGGTTTCACTTGACTTGATTCAATTGATTTCAGTGGGTCTACTCTAAATATGACCAGCATTGACTATCACTCTAGTTAATTAACTGTTGTAATCAATTATTTTTATTTATTTATTTCACATCATTTATATACCACTTGGTTATAATAAAACCTCATAGTGGTTTACAAAAGAAAAAACAATAATATTATCAATAGAAACAGTTAAAACCCAAGTATTTAAAATATGCATAACAACAACAACAACAACAACAACAACAACAACAACAACAGGAAGTTAAAACTGGGAGGTAATTGGTAGCTTTCAGCTCTTGACTTCAGAGCTACCCAGGTTTGCTGCAAGTTGGCATAATGAGAGCTCACACCTGTTCATTTCAATAAGTAGAAGCCATAGCAATGGCAACTACTGTATTTGACCATTTGGAGAATGATTTGCTTTCTGCATGCTGTGAGACCGTGCTTTGACACAAACCTAATATTTGTATATATCTTGAATAGGGATTTTGGAGAATTCCGACAGAAACGGGAAAAGAAGTTGCTGATCTTTGCTTATTTGTCCCATATCTAGAATGGAAATCAACCCAGAGAATACAATCTGCATTTGCTATTGTTACTACGTCTAGTCCGCAAACAATCTGTAAGTGATTACGTTTTCCCCATTTGCACGGAAATGGATGGAGTGCCGTAACATAATTCTGCTACAGTGGATGGCAAGATGAAAAACAGTTTCGGGTGGAAGATGAACTGCAGTAGAACAGAAACACTGCTGCAGGTGATGAATGCAGGGCTGGATGTGGGGGGGATGTCCTTTTACATCCTTAACATGAATATGTTTTAATTTAAGCTCTGTAAGTTTGTACAATTGTGGCAAAACTTTCACAGTACATCCACACACAATGTGGCCTACTCTGGCCTGGGCTCGACTGTCCTCTCTCTCATTTCACAGGATCATCTTCCGCCAACTGCCCTGTGGTTGCAAACATGGATGAAGGCAACATAATGTACCTCCTCCACCTAGACTGCCTCTTCCCCCACTTACAGGACCACTATCACAAAATGCCTGGTAGGCATGAAAAAAGGAGAAAGGGAAGCTGTCGAAGACAGCATTCACATCTGTTGCTGCTCTAACTGGTTTGCTTTTGTTTTGTTTTAAGCATATGGGGGGTGTGCAAAAAAAATTTAATCACCCATTGCATTTTATTAAGGATGAGAGTGGCTTTGAAGACACAAGTCGATAGCATCAAATAAAGAAAGATTTGAGATGAAAATGGAATGGGTGGAATATTAGAATATGCATCTGACCAAGGTTTACTTAGAATGCCATGGAGAGATGGACTGGGATGTCCTAGGAAAAGGGATAAACGATGGATATTGCGTGATGTGCATATATAAGTTGTAAAAATGCATAAATAAAAATTAGAAAAGAAAAGAAAAGCTGATATAAATCTGCTAACTAATGTTTGGAAATAGCCTTAAAATCTCTAGGACTCCAGCTGCTGCATCAACCAACATCCTGTGTTCTGCTTTGCTCCTATTCAGAAGACAAGCCATTTCCCTGCCTTCACCACATTCTTGGCTCTTGCCAGAAAAGAAGAATGCCCTGCCACAAAAGTTTTCAGATGCAAGTGCAAAAGATTCACAACCACATGTGAAAGAAAGAAGCAAGCTGGGGAGGTTTGAAAGACAGCCCAGCTTAGTCAGCAGACTTTTACTATCTTGGCCACGGAGAGTGAAAAGTGACTGCAGTGCTCAGAATACCAACCTCAGTCTCAGGGGTAGTCAGTCAAAATGTAGATTCACAGCCAAGGAACATATTGTTTTTGGAAGGCCACCTGCTGGGACTGCAAGGAGTTTTGAAGGTGTCATGGGAGACCACAAGTCTCTTGCCCAGCTGGCTTTGGGACTCAAGAACATCCTTTGACTTACCTGCAATGCCTTATTACTTTCTCCCACCCAGCCACAGAGAAAGAAAATTATTCATTCTCCCCTCCCTCAACTGGCTAGTAGTCAGAAGTTAGAAACAGGCTGCAGGCAGAAGCCTGTGAAGGAGAGACATGCTTGATTTCTGCTGTAATCCAAGGTGGTAGCGGCTATGGGAAAAGCAAGACCCTCTGGGGGTATTAATGCTATGAGCCCCTCTGTCATAGGCTCAGGTTGTATATATGTGTAAATAAACCATATATCATAAACACACCACAGTCTCCACTGTCCCTCATTGTGAGGAAACTGAACCCTGGGTAAGTGCCTGGAATCTTGCAGCACTTGGAGACTGGGATGGTGTGCAACACTTTAAAAAAAAACACCAAATACACACAAAATGCTTATGTACTTAGAAATCCAAAATGTAGAACTGGAAAGCTTCAAGAATCTAAAAGCATTAATTCGGTTTGCCTCCTTAAGGCAGGTTCCACTGTATACTGTGATTTGCCATGTCAGATGCATCCATAGGCAAAGTTGTAAGTTAATTTTTCAAAAAGCAATTGAAACCTCAGAGGACTTATTAAACCAAAACAGTATGCAATATATGCCTAAGCAGTTATTAACTGAGCATATGAACTTTCAGCCCTGTAGTTCAATCTTCAGTTTTCTGGCAAGAGTCTCCCAGCTATGGTTTTCTATTCTTTCATAGTGTGTAGGGGCATTTCCCACCTTTACAACACTCTACCTCCATTTGTATCCAAACCTGACATTGATATCTTAAGAAATAATGCATTATGGGTTCAATTTACTCATGGTGTTTCCTATGATCCTATCACAGGATATCTGTTATATGACAGTCAAACCATCAACTACTTCTTTTGTCACCAAACTTGATAGATCATATTCCCAATCCAATCCCATAAAAGCTGTTTGGCAATTGCAGATTTACACCACTTCCGCAGGTCCAGCCAAAAACCTTTTAATTTATAATCATGGACATAAATTTCACAGCTAGTGTTATTGTCATTTCACACTTGAATTATGGTACATACGGGGAGTGGCTTGTGGTAAAGAAGCAATGTCACCATAATTCCAATGACAATCATTATATCTATTCCTTGGTCATAAATCAATCTTGAGTCTATATTAAATTAACAGGCACTGTCTCTCAAAGTTGTAAGGGAATTGTAGGAGGGGAATAATGTTGCAGGTGATGTCTGTTATGCTGATTCATACGGATATGGCTATATACATAAGGAGGACCAACACTAGACATTTCACAAATGGTTTCTTCCAGCATCCGTGGTATACAGCCAGTATTTATGATGAGCGGGTGCATATCTTGCTTTCTGAACTTCTTATTGGTTGGTGTTTTAAGTATTATCTAGAAATTATGACAGGAATATGACGTTTTGTTTTGAATGAACTGGTAGCGTATTGAAAGTGCTCTTTGAAATCCACATGATTCCTTTGATGTTGCTTCCCTTCCATCAAACCTGGAGTGAAAATCAGAAACGCAAAAGAATATGTCCCAGTGAGCTGACATGTAACAAGAAGTGCAGCTTGGGAGGAATATAGAACTCTCCGTCTGCAATCCTGTAAACACTTGTCTGGGAGTAAGTCACACGGACTAAATGGGGTTTCCTTCTGAGTTGACATGCCTAGGTTTCCACAGTTGTAGTACCTAGAAGAGAAAGAAACAGGTTTTTTTAGATACCACACAGTCATAGTAGACTGCCTTATACCTGGTCACACTATTTGTCCATCTAGGTTTTCCAGGGTCTCCGGTGGGCATCTTTCCCATCTTTTAGGGCCTCCAGCAGCCTCCTCCACTGAGTTTTGAGAGGAAACGTGTAGCAGCTATAGAATATCACATCACCTAGATTCATTTGAACGATGTTTTTCTCATGTAGTGCTTAAAAGCGGCGGTTGCCTCCCCTGGAATCCTAAACTATAAGTTCAGAGTGATTCCTGAGACTACACTTATTGAGAGTAGCCACCCAACTTCAAGTCTCTGCTCTTTCCTGCCTTTTCTGGCCTTGCTGGCCTTTAGTTTCAATTGGCTCCCACGAAACCATTCAGCCACAGCCTCCAAGCATCTGGTCAGTGTGTCCGGGGCCGAGTTGGTGTGGCCATCCATCAGCAGATAGAGCTGAGTGTCATCAGCATATTGGTGACAACCCAGCCCAAAGCTCCGGACAATCTGGGCAAGGGGGCGCATAAAGATGTTAAAAAGCATCGAGGAGAGGATTGCACCCTGCAGGACTCCACACACCAAGGAATGGCGTGACGACATCTCCCTCCCTACCGCCACCCTCTGTCCCCGACCAGAAATAAAAGAGCACAGCCATTGTCGGGCTGTGCCCTGTATACCCACATCGGTGAGGCGGTGGTCCAGAAGATCCTGATTGACCATATCAAAGGCTGCTGACAGATCTAAGAGATCTGTACAACTTGAGCAGCAAAAACTGGATCTAGGAAACTACATAGCAAAAGAAAATCCTCTATCAGACCTGTTAAAATCTGAATTGCTAACACAACATTGGGCCTTTACAGAAAGTTATGATAGTGTGGGTTGAAAAGCATTCTGCTGTGCATGGCCTTCCCAATATTCTCCTTGGTTGGCATTCTCTGCTGATTTGAAAGGACCTCTATGTTGTTATTACATTTTATTTTCCCAGCCAGCAGTAGGAGGAGTTCAGTCATATAAAGATTGCAAACAGGCAAGAGAACTGTAGCTTACAAGTCATAGACCTTTTCTCCTCCAAATTATTTCTGTAGTCACCCATGGGCAAGCTAACAAGAAGCTGGGATATGTTGGAAAGCATGGCAAGAGTTCAAAAAGTGTCTCCTCTCTTGAACACATAACTAACATGGGGTGGTAGTGGAGCAGGGAGAGAAAAGGAACTAGCAAGAGAAATGGAAAAGCAGAACCAGCTTGACTTTGGGCAGAATTAAATTTGTAGGTTTTTAAAGAAGTTTATATTTTCTCATTTCCTTCTAGTAACGTAAGCGTGGAAAACTTTTGCATAAGGAAGACTCTTAGCTATAGGATCTTTTAACTTTGGCAATGAACAATAGACATTTTTACAAAATAAAAAGTTGCTAAGGACTGAATTATACTTCTGCTTTATTCTACATTTTTTTGCTTGATTCTCTTTTTTTTTTTTTTATAAAATTTTTATTGGTTTTTCAGAATTTTTAAAGACAAACAAACACAGAAAGAACAAACATACATGTATAAATTCATAACATATTTTCATAAACCTCTTTTCTGGGACTTCCCCATACCTCCCCTTTCTGCATCCCAATGTCCAGAGTTTTGTAGCAACTCCCAATTGTTACTTTTCAACCTCTGTCAACTTAGTCCTCTCTATGTTCTGATCTTATATCACTGTATCCCTTTGTTTCTAAAAACCACAGCACATTAACATTCATTAAGTTTATAGTAGTCCTTAAGGTAACTTTTAAATTTTCTCCATTCTTCTTCCACCGTCTCTTTTCGTTGGTCACGGATTCTGCCTGTCATCTCAGCCAATGTCATATAGTCCATCACTTTCATCTGCCATTCTTCCAGAGTGGGTAAATCTTGTGTCTTCCAATACTTTGCGATGAGGATTCTTGCTGCTGTTGTAGCATACATAAAGAAAGTTCGGTCCTTCTTCGACACCAATTGGCCGACAATGCCCAGGAGAAAGGCCTCTGGCTTTTTAGGAAAAGTACATTTAAGTACCTTTTTCATTTCATTATAGATCTTTTCCCAAAAAGCCTTAATCTTCGGGCATGTCCACCAAAGGTGGTAGAAGGTACCTTCAGTCTCTTTACATTTCCAACATTTGTTATCGGGCAAATGATAAATTTTTGCCAGCTTGACTGGGGTCATGTACCACCTGTACACCATTTTCATAATGTTTTCCTTTAAGGCATTACATGCCGTAAATTTAATACCGGTGTTCCATAACCATTCCCAGTCATCTGACATAATGTTATGACCAACATCCTGTGCCCATTTAATCATGGCTGATTTGACTGTTTCCTCCTGTGTATTCCATTTCAGCAACAAGTTATACATTCTGGATAAATTCTTAGTATTAGGTTCTAGCAGTTCAGTTTCTAATTTTGATTTTTCCATCTGGAAACCAATTTTCCTGTCCTGTTTGAAAAATTCCACTATTTGATGATACTGAAACCAATTTTGTACCTTATGCTTCAGTTTCTCATAGCTTTGCAATCTCAACTTATCTCCATCTTGTTCCAAAATTTCCCAATACTTCGGCCATCCGACCTCCATATTGAGTTTCTTCACTGCTTTGGCCTCCACTGGTGAGACCCATCTAGGGGTTTTGTTTTCCAAAAGGTCTTTGTATCTTCTCCAAACATTAAACAATGCTTTTCTAACAATGTGATTCTTGAAAATACTGTTAACTTTATCATACCATAAATATGCGTGCCAACCAAAAGAGTTGTTGAAACCTTCCAGATCTAAGATGTCTGTATTTTCGAGGAGCATCCATTCTTTCAGCCAGCAAAATGCTGCTGCCTCATAGTACAATTTCAAGTCCGGCAGGGCAAATCCCCCTCTTTCCTTCGCATCTGTCAGTATTTTAAATTTAATTCTGGGCTTTTTGCCCTGCCAGACAAATTTTGAAATATCTTTCTGCCACCTCTTAAAACATTCCATCTTATCCAGGATCTGCAAGGTCTGAAACAAAAATAACATTCTAGGCAATACATTCATTTTAATCACAGCGATTCGGCCTAGCATTGACAGTTTCAAATTTGACCAAATTTCTAGGTCTTTTTTAATTTCCGACCAACATTTTTCATAGTTATCTTTATACAAATTCACATTTTTTGATGTCAAATAGACCCCTAGATATTTCACCTTCTTGACCAGTGTCAACCCTGTCTCCTCTTGGAACTTCTCCTTTTCTGCATCTGTTAGATTTTTGCCTAAGACTTTGGTTTTTTGTTTATTCAGCTTGAATCCAGCTACCTGGCCAAACTGTTGTATTATTTCTAACACCTTTTTCGTACTAGCGTTTGGCTCTTGCAAAGTCAATACTAGGTCATCTGCAAACGCTCTTAACTTGTAATGTTTAGCTCCGACCTGGACACCCTTGACCTGCTGGTCTTCCCTTATCATATTCAGCAACACCTCCAGGACTGAAATAAAAAGTAATGGGGAGATTGGACACCCTTGTCGTGTTCCTTTCTCTATCTTAAGTTCCTCCGTCACTACATTATTTACAATCAATTTAGCTTTTTGTTCAGAATATATTGCAGCCATACCATTCTCAAAACCTTTACCTACCCCCATCCCCTGAAGATTCTTTAACATAAAGCTCCAGGAAATATTATCAAAGGCTTTCTCCGCGTCCACAAAGATCAATACTGCTTTGGTGTTTATATTCACCTCTAGCTTTTCCAAAATGTCTATCACATTTCTAACATTGTCTGCCAGGTGTCTTTTAGGGAGAAAGCCTGCCTGGTCCCTATGAATCTTCTCCATCAACACTCTTTTAAGTCTTTTTGCCAAAATGTCTGCAAAAATTTTGTAATCCACATTGAGTAAAGATATTGGGCGGTAGTTCTTCAATTGAGTCTTTTCAGTCTCTGTCTTTGGTATGAGTGAAATATATGCTTCTTTCCACGATTCAGGTGCCCTTTTTCCCTCAAGGATCTCATTACAGACTTCTTTCAGTGGTTGAATCAACCATTCCTTCAGTGATTTGTAGTATCTTGAAGTCAGCCCATCTGGTCCTGGAGATTTGCCTAGTTGCATATTCTGAATGGCAGCCTCTATCTCTTGCTCTGATATTCTCTGGTTCAAATCAATCTTGTTTTGATGAGAGATTTTTTGTAATCCAAATTTTCCAAGGAATTTGTCTATATCTTCTTCATTTTGCGGGCCTTGGGTATAAAGCTTTTTAAAATAGCCTAAGAAACAGTTTCTAATCTCATTAGGTTTAGATATGTTCTTTCCATCCACTTCTAGACTTGTGACTGTATTTAATTTCTGCCTTTTCTTCAATTGCCATGCCAGAAGTTTACCACATTTGTTTGCCGATTCGAATGTCTTTTGCTTCATCTGTTTTATCTTCCATTCAATCTCTAGGTTCATCAATTCCATATATTGTGACTGATATAGCTTAATCTCTCTTAAAATCTCCTGGGACTTTGGCTTTGCTCTTAGTTTTTTCTCTCCTTCCTTTATCTTTTCCAAAATCTTTTCTTTTTTCTCATTCTGTTTTTTCTTCTTTATTGAGTTTTGTTGAATCAAGAAGCCTCGCATCACGGCTTTACTTGCGTCCCAGATCACTCTTTTCTCAACGTCAGCCCTCAAATTTATTTCAAAATAGTCTTTTAAAGTTTTTTGGGCCTTCGTAAGAATTTCCTTGTCTCGAAAGAGGGTGTCATTCATTCTCCATCTAAATTGACCAGTTGATGTTAGTTTCATTTCCATCTTCACGGCGTTATGGTCGGAGCAAGTTTTTGGGCAGATTTCTACCTTCTTAATCTTTGGAGCCATACCACTAGTAATCCAGATTTGATCGATTCTGGTCCAGGTCAGCATTGCTTGGGAGAAAAAGGTTCCCTCTCTCTCCAGAGGGTTCCTTACTCTCCATATATCTATCAAGTCCATGTTTTCAGTCATTTCAAAGAAAGTCTTAGGCAGTCTCCCTTCCTTAGTGATTGTTAGTCTTTGTGACTTATCCATATTCGTAGAGACCACGCCATTCATGTCTCCCATCATTATCATATTATAGTCCAGATAGTCCGTAAGGGTTTCATGAAGTCTCTTAAAGAAGTCAGATTTGCCTTCGTTTGGTGCATAAATTCCAACAACTAACAGTTTTTCTCCTTGTACTTGTATCTCCACTGCCAAATATCTCCCTTGTTCATCTTTAAAAATCATTTTTGGGGCCCATTTTTCTTTCACATATATTACAACTCCTCTTTTCTTAACTTTATCTGATGAAACAAATTCTTGTCCTAGCCTTTTGTTTGTAAGTAGTCTCCTATGGGCTCTGGTTATGTGTGTTTCTTGTAGGCATATCAAATCCAATTGTTCTCTGTTCAAAATGTGAAATACTTGTCTTCTCTTCAAAGGCCCATTCAGTCCATTACAATTCCAGCTAAGGAATTGTAGAGCCATCTTATTGTTTTCTTATAGCTCCTCCAACAGCTCCAAGTTGTTGCTCTTCTTCTGATGGTAATGGTTTCTGTCCAATCGAAAGGTTGAGAATGTCTAGTGCTCTCCTCTGTTCTGCCAGTACGTCCACAGTCCCCTTCTGGAGGTCCTCCTGGTGTCTTGCCAGAAATTTATCTTTATCTTGGATTGTCTTTATTTTCACCTTTTTTAATTTATAGTCAAATGACAGTCCTTGTGGGAATTCCCACCTAAAACGGATGTTGTTTTTCTTTAGCAAGAGGGCCAAATCCTTGTAGAAGTTTCTTAAGTCTAGGATGTATTTTGGGATGTCTTTAAAGATCTGTACAGTTGAGTTACCAATTTGAAGGGCCTTTTGAAAGTGTAATCCTAGGATTTTGTCTCTTTCTTCCTTGGATCTGAGTGTGATCAAGCAGTCTCTCGGGGTCTTTCTGTCCTGTTTTTTGCCCAGTCTAAAAGCTGTTGTGATTTTAAATTCGTCTTCCTCCAAATCCCAACAGCCCACAAACTCCCGTGTCAGATATTCCGCGAGATTGTCTCTCTCATTCTCTGGAACCAACCTTAGTTTTAAGTTTCTCTCTTTTCTCTGTAAGTCCCATAAGGCCAAAGTTGCATCGTGCTCATAGACCTTTTTAGCAATCGGTTCTAGTCTCTCCTGCGTCTCTCCAGCAGCAGCTTTCGCATCCTCGGCAATTTGGCGTGTGGTTGCGTTTTCCTCTACCAGTTTGTTGATAGATTCTGTATTCTGATTTAATCTTGCTGATATCTCTGTTAATTTTTGCGTATTTTCTGAAGTTTGTTTTGTCAAAGACTCCAGAGTTTGATTTATCTTAAGCAAGGCATCTGTCACCGCTTCCATAGAGGCAGCTGCTGCTTTTTCCTGTTCTGTTATTCCTGCTGGTCCTGGAGCTGCAGCTGAAATTGAGCCTCTTTTCTTTGACGACTGCTGTTGCAGCTGTTGTTGTTGTTGTCTTATTTTAGCTCTTGTGACAATCTCTTCCTGTGTACCACTCATGTCAAGGTCACTTCCCACGGGAGCTGTTCTGCTGGGAAATTCCACTGTCCTGGGCCGTGTCAAACATTCATTACCCTCTAGGGGGAGCAAATCAAAATGGCCATAAAGTAAAAAGTTCAAATACAAGAACAAAGGAGAATGTCCAAAGGTGTAAAAAAGAAGGATTTTACAGTCAGAGTCAATATTGCTATAAACTTGTAGCTGCAAATTGCCACAGTTTCACAGTTTCACAGTTTCACAGTCTATGTTGTTTCCCCTTGTATTACACTGTGGCCAATCACTGTATAAACTTTGTATCACAGTATCATAGTATTACTTTGTGGGCAAAGTCGGTTCAATGAGCTATTGCTCTGAGAAGGCAGACCGTTTCGTGCTTTTAGAGCGAGACAGCAGAGGATTTTGCTTGAAATAGATCTTGCAGATTTACAGTCTCATTCGTCTCCCCTCTGCCCTGCTAGCTAGAGGGGAGATCCAAAATCCCCGTGCCCGGTTCAGTTACTTAGAAAGCAAGTTTCATCGGATGCAAGTTTAAAGTTCCGCTGCTTTAAATTTCATGCAGTCGGGGGGAGGCAGACTTCCTTGATTTAACCCCCCGCTTTCAGCTCAATTTCTAAAGTTTCCCAATTGTTTTTCAGTTCCTACTCACGGGAATTCAGTCCAAATTTCTTTTCAGGAAGGAATCGGCGCTCTCCGCTAATGGCGACGCGGCTTCACTTCGCAGGCTGGGTAGCGACTCTCAGCACCGCGCTCACTCCCGATGTCGATCCGTAGCCTTTAAAAAGGCTCTTTCACGGTACCGGGGGGCGCAAATGGTGCCCACCGAGTCTCCTTGTTCTCAGGCTTCAGCGCCTGGGATTTTAGGGGTCCCCCGCTCGCCGTAGCGGGTAAGACCCGAACTTGCGAAGCAGTCCTTCTCCGGAGCTCGGAGGCAGGACCGCCATTAAGCGCTGGCACCGACCGGAAGTCTCTTTTTTGCTTGATTCTCTCCCCTGTTCGTATAGAGTTCAGTGGTGTCAATTATTATTTTTTAAGTGTTTTATCAAAATGTATTGAGGGCTCAGGATAATCTCATAATGGTTCCTGCTTCTCTTAATAACCTGCTAAGGCATCAAAAAACACACCCATCATATTTCTGCTAAGAAGTATTATGCACTGCCATTCCTCCTATTGATGCGCATCAGACATGTCCATGTTATTCCATATTCTGTCCATTCGAAAGAAAGGCTAAAGGAGACAAAGGGTACAGATCTAGTTAGGTACAGCCTCTAACACTTTCACTATCAATTGTCTTTTGCTAGTGCTGATCATCACCTCAATTATCTGGTGTCCAGCCTACCTGATAGGTTTTTGCAAACTATAACTCTTCTGTCGATGAGCATGGAATAATGACAGCTTGGGGCAAATGTCTAGAATACAAAAGAGATAACGCAAGGAATAATATGTGTGTTATGTGTGTGTTTAAATCAATCAAAGAGCTAATCGAATCTATTTCATGTTTTCTTTTAATACAGCACACATTCAGCAGGATAAATAAGATTCCCATCTGTCCTCTATCTCTTCTTTAAAAATAATAATTGTTCATGCTACTTTTGCAGCCACAAAATCATGTTTCAGCTTAGCAGCTTAAATAAGCAAAAGGCAAAACTGCAAAGGGCTGCAAAATGCAGCATTTTAATGTGTAGTTAGTACATATCCAAAGAATCAGACTTTATAAAACGGTTTAGCTTTGAAGATTATCTTTTTCTTCCTAAACATCTCAGTACAATGGCCATGAATCAATGGGGTAGCAAGGAGAATACAAATAAAGCAGCTCCATTTGTAAAGTTTAGCAGCACTTAGCTGCAAATAGTTTAAGTTGTATGATGTTATGCAATCACAGGAGAAAATGGATTTTAGTACAATAGTACAAATGGATTTTAGTGCAACATTCATTGAAATTTTGTCAATTTCATGCTCATAGGGTTAATTGACAAAGAATACATTACCAATACAGTAGCAGCATTTAAATAAATTGAGGTTTCATTTACCATATCAATAATACAGCTCTTAAATAATATTTTTATTCTGTGTAAATCCCATCTATTCATCTCTGCTCTATAACAAATGACCATAATTACAGAGCTTCATTGGGAGGAAGGTCATTGGTAATCCTGTAATTTCTCATTGGTGTAAAGAGAGAAAACAGAACTGTTTGTGATGAATGCATTCAACCTTTTGCATACTTGGTTACTTTGGACCGTGCATTAAAATGCAGTAAGAAATTAAGTTCTCCTCTGATTCGGCATTTTTAATCTATAGCTGTTGATATGTTATAGGGGAGGCTTTTAGGATGCTTTTGCTCATATTATAATGTGTGTGTGTGTGTGTGTGAGAGAGAGAGAGAGAAAGAGAGAGAGAGAGAGAGAGAGAGAGAGAGAGAGAGAGAGCGCGATAGAGCGCACTAATAGTGTTGGGCTAGGAGGTGGGAGAACAGGGTTCATATCCCCACTTAACCATGAATCTCACTGGGGAACCTTGGACAAGACATTCTCTCTTAGCTAAACCATGTATATCACCTTGAGTACATTAGAGCAGGCACGTCCAACTCCCAAGAAATTGCAATCTACTCCCACTATAAAAGAAACTGGCAGTGATCTACCCAAGATGGTGGCTAACTGCCCAAAGTTGTTGGGCGAGGGGAGGTAGGCAAAGTTGTTGAGCTTTTTGGTGGGGAGAAGTCACAATTTTTTTAATTTCTTGGAGGGGAAGTGATCACTTTCTGTCATCCTGCGTTAAGAGCAGTAGACTCATAATCTGGTGAACCGGGTTCGTGTCTCCGCTCCTCCACATGCAGCTGCTGAGTGACCTTGGGCTAGTCACACTTCTTTGAAGTCTCAGATTCAGTCAGGTTGTAACGCATTAACAAAGATTCCAGTTTATTGTGAATGCAAACAAGTTTTAAATACTTTAAAACACTGTACTCCGGTTCACTCTCTCTGTCTCCCCTCTGTCTTTAACTCACTCTGACTCCTATGCCTCCTACCCACAAGAAACCAACTGAACTCACTGCCAAAACCCCTGTGTTGAGCCTTAAACCAGTGTTTCCCAAACTTTTTTGGGCAAAGGCACACTTGTTTGATGAAAAAAATCTTGAGGCACACCACCATTACAGCCCCGTGACGTCAGCGCGCAGCGTCACGCCGGGAGGGACGCACGAAAGTGTAAGTTTCAATTTTTTTCCCTCCCCCTTGCCGTGGAACCTCCAAGCTTTGGGGGTGGGGGGGAGGAGGCAGCAAAGCGAGGCAGGAAGGAGAGCGCGGCTTGGCTGGGTGAGCTTTGGCAGGGGCAGGGAATGAGAGCCGCGAGGCGGGCGCTGCGGATGGAGGCGCTGCCCGCCGAGCTCGCAGGCAGCCAGGCAGGCAGACGGCGAGAGCCCCGCGCTGGGCGGCCTCTCCTCGCCACCGCCGCCCCGCCTCTCGCCGCCCGACTCGCCCGCCTCCCTCCAGGCAACATCTCGCGGCACACCAGGCAACATCTCGCGGCACACTAGTGTGCCGCGGAACAGTGGTTGGGAAACACTGCCTTAAACACAGTTAGACTCTGCCCCTGGGCTTTCTTATTGGTCAGCCTATTAACCCTTTCTCTCCCTCCCCCAGTACGACATCTCCATAATGACTGGGCAAAAGCCACAGTCTCCATGAGTTAGGGAAGACTCTCCACTTCAGACAGTTATCTTCTGCCTCATGCAGGGAGACAGAGACAGTGAGAGGTGGTGGTGGAGCTTGCACACTTTCCCCTCCTGCCCTCCTGGTGTATTCATTTACCCCCTAGAACAAAACTCATAAACTCACCTCTCGTGGGAAATGGCTTCTGAAACTGAAGGGTGTGTAAAATGCTGTTTGTGGCACAACACTGGGGTTTTGCTGCCATTTTTCAAACAGTCCATTTTTGTTTGTTTGTTTTAATAAAGTGGATTTATCGAGCTAGGGCAACGGAGCCCTTTAATGCATTTTATTTGCACAGATCTAAGCTTCTGATAGGCACTTGAGTCCCTCTTGCAAAATGCTGACAGTCTGGAGGCTCCCACATCCTCCTTATGCTTTGGGCACCTGCTCCACTATAGTAGATATTAGTAAATTAAGTCCTGAACCTCACACACTCCCAGCATTCTATAAAGGTAAAGGGACCCCTGACAATTAAGTCCAGTGGCGAACAACTGGGGTTGCGGCGCTCATCTCACTTTATTGGGTGAGGGAGCTGGCGTTTGTCTGCAGACAGTTTTTCCTGGTCATATGGCCAGCATGACTAAGCCGCTTCTGGTGAAACCAGAGCAGTGCACAGAAATGCCGTTTACCTTCCTGCCGGAGCGTTACCTATTTATCTACTTGCACTTTTTGGGGTGCTTTCGAACTGCTAGGTTGGCAGGAGGAGGGACCGAGCAACGGGAGCTTACCCTGTCGTGGGGATTCAAACTGCCAACCTTATGATCAGCAAGCCCAAGTGGCACAGTGGTTTAACCCACAGCGCCACCCATGTCCCTCCAACATTCTATAGACACACATAGGTAAATATGCCTTCTAGCAGGATACAGGCAAGGCCCATATCTGCAGGAGTGAACTCAATACATCCCCTGAAAGGCAAGAGAAAAGTAGAATGAGCCACATCTTAAATATAGGAGGATAAGCCAAATACCACAAACACGCCATTGTATAATTACTATTGCTGATGGACTGGAAAGGTTTCTGGAAGGAGGGAGTGTCTTCTAATGAAGTTTAGCTTTAATCCCATTATTTATAATAAAGTGTGATCAGTTTCTGTGGAAATTCTGGAGGTCTAGTTCAACTTCTGATTAGATTTCAGTTGTCTTTGAAGACCAGAGATCCTATGAAAGGAACTTAATTTAGCAAGCTTTTGGTCAACTAATCCATGCTTCCGGGAACAAGTTTGAGTTTTGAAGAAGGGCAATTTGGTAGCTGTCTTAACATAAATCTAATGCAAGTCTGTTGCTGTCTTAGGGGAATGAGCCCCTCAGCATTCACCAAGACATGCTTCAAGGAGACTCTACTCTTAATCCAATTTACTCAGCTGAAGAAGTCCCACTGCTTCAGCTTGCCAACAAATTAAAATCCAGCTTCATAAAAACACCTTGAATTTGGAAGGTATTGGCTGGCCCGCTAGACTTGAAACTTCATTTATTCTGGCTAACTTCTCAATTATCTTCCCAGCAGTGGAGATGTGTAAAAGTGCAAAAATCAATATGATTCTATTCCCTTTCTATTGGAAAGGGAAAAATTAATGAGATAGGACACTCTCTTAATCAGAAATAAATGTTTTAATTCAGATAATGACATAGTTTTCCCTTGCTGGAGGATGACAAATGCCGGGCTTCACCCCCAGCAGAAGCAGTTTCAATTTTATTGTAAATATAAAAGGTATTGATCGAGGAGATGTACAAACCCTATTGCTTACAAAAGCCATTCAGGGAGACTGGGAAAACTATTAAGCACTGGGTCAGAAATCAATAAACAAGACTGAAATGTAGCAGAGGTCGCCCCAGGCTTTGTGGCATCTTAGCAAGCCAAGTGGCAGAAATAGTGACAGAAATGTCTCTTGTGGAGCAATGTTAGGGATGAAGGGGTCAGGTGCTTAATCTCTTTGGAGCTTTGACAGGTACAAGGAACGAACTAATGTAGCCTGTCTTGCTTCCCCTTTGATTTGAATACATACTGATTCAGCTGAGAACTGGCTGCAATTAGCACCTTTGTCTCCACCTGCAAAAACATTTGAAATATTTTCAGAAGGGGTGAGGGAGAAATGAAGGGGGAGGCGACCCATACATTCATAAATATTTGGTTCTAATTTCCCTGCTTTTCTTTCTGTTTCAATATGGAAATCCAAGTGAATGGTCTGGAATGCAAACCTGAACGATAATATTTGCACTTTATTATTTTTATTAATTCCCCCAGAAATAATAATATGAACTTTTTATTAAAGGGGAGGGGTAAAGGAAAAGGGACCCCTGACCATTAGGTCCAGTCATGGATGACTCTGGGGTTGTGGTGCTCATCTTGCTTTATTGGCCGAGGGAGCCGTTTACCTTCCCGCCGGAGCGGTACCTATTTATCTACTTGCACTTTGATGTGCTTTCGAACTGCTACGTTGGCAGGAGCTGGGACCGAGCAACAGGAGCTCAGCCCATCGCAGGGATTTGAACCACCAACCTTCTGATCGGCAAGTCCTAGGCTCTGTGGTTTAACCCACAGTGCCACCCGCATAGTACAAAGTTACTTAAATGGGAGATGCAGTGTATGAACTAACAAATAGAATGCTCAACTTGAACCTGAGAAATCAGGGTTACAAGAGGGATATGTGAAAAAAGTTGCAGTGCGAAATTCGCAGGATTCCAGCCACTCCACCCCTTTCTCCCTCCTTCAGTTTTTGGTCCAGATCCCCAACAGCTGAGCAGCATTCTTTGGCCACTGACTACGCTCAGCCCTTGCTGAACTGTTTTAGTGGTTCCTGCCCTTAAAGTTTTCCCCTAAAGATTCTTTGTACTTCTGCAAACCTCATGATTCCTCCTGAGCTGGCAGTTATCCCCCTGTTATGGGTGGGTGGTGCCTTTTTGGCAACATAAGCAGTCAGGATATCAGAAATAGAGGAAATGATAATCCCTGATCACCCATAAACTCCATAGGTTCCTAGTCATGCTTACAACCAAATCTTTATACAGTGGTACCTCGGGTTAAGTACTTAATTCGTTCCAGAGGTCTGTACTTAACCTGAAACTGTTCTTAACCTGAAGCACCACTTTAGCTAATGGGGCCTCCTGCTGCTGCCGCTGCGCCGCTGGAGCCTAATTTCTGTTCTTATCCTGAAGCAAAGTTCTTAACCTGAAGCACTATTTCTGGGTTAGCGGAGTCTGTAACCTGAAGCGTATGTAACCTGAAGCGTATGTAACCCAAGGTACCACTGTATTGACAACAATTATGCACTGTAAACCACTGTTACTCACATTGTAAAAGGCAAAGGTAAAAGACCCCTGGACGGTTAAGTCCAGTCAAAGGTGACTGTGGGGTGTGGTGCTCATCTCACTTCAGGCTGAGTTAGCCAGCGTTTGTCCACAGACAGTTTTCTGGGTAATGTGGCCAGCATGACTAAACCGCTTCTGGTGCAACAGGACACCATGACGGAAACCAGAGTGCACGGAAACGTCATTTACCTTCCCGCAGTAGCAGCACCTATTTACCTGTTTGCACTGGTGTGCTTTAGAACTGCCAGGTTGGCAGAAGCTGGGACAGAGCAACGGGAGCTCACCTCATCGTGCGGATTCAATCTGCTGACCTTCTGATCAGCAAACCCAAGAGGACCAATGGTTTAGACCACAGCGCCACCCACTCCCTATCTCGTTGTACAAATAAATCCAAGCTTTGAATAATTCTCCCACAAATGCTCATCAGTCTCTGAATTTAACACGCCTCATATGTGTGGAACTCCCACCATATATCAAGCACTACAGACAGAAATTCCCTATAATTTTGCACAAATGTAATGCTTTTCAGTTTAGGCAAGCCATATGCCCAACCACAAGCCATCAAGTGATATCATCAGTCACCAGCTACTGAGTGATTAAGAGGACCAAATGCCTCCCCATCTCTTGGCCAAGAGCCTCTTGTCTTCCCTATGTCCCATAACAGTTCTTATGATTAACCAGGGATGCTGTTAATAAGACTAATGATGATGGTGTGGTGAATGAACCACAGGGTAGTCAAGATTGGAAGGTTCAGAAACTCAAGCAAGACCAATGTTCATAAAAACATACAAAAACTTAATTGAAACAAAACTCTGTAAAGAGGAAAAGCTTCAAACAATTCCACAAATTAAGTCTGCTCAGAGGCTAAAAAAATAACAAAACTATCTTGTCTAGCTAGGAGTGCTGCTGCAACTGCCACCTCCACTGAGGATCCCCAGCCCACTCTGCAACCAGGATTCTGCCACCCTAGGAACCACCGGAAGGACATGCAAAGATGGTGAAGGCTGTGGAAAACCTGATGGAATTTCAGTCAGAATTGACAAATGCTGGTGGAAAGCCCATAGTCGTTGACTTCTCTAGCCAGCTGACTGAAACACTTACGCATAAATCTTAGCAGGCTGAGGGACAAAGCAAAATACCTTCTAAGGTCTAAACAGGCACTGACTGTCCATGCTGAGAGCTCCTTATGTTCACCCCAACCCAGGATTTAAGGGAACGCTGACTATGGGCGTCCACCCCTTCCATCCAACAAAATCAGCACCTGCTCCCATCACGTGTCTTTGAATACCTTTTGACACTGGCCTTGAAGTCTTAATGAGAGGCGTGTATGTTTAGGGTCATTATTCCAGGAATTCTAACCAATTCTCACGCAACCAGCAAGCTAATATTAAAGGGACTATAGCACCACAGATGGTCAAAATATGCACATGAGTGATTTTGTTGATAGCGGCCCTGGTGTTAATATCAAGAATTGTTATGGGGCACATCCCCACATCTTTGGGATGATGAGGAACTCCCATCATCACTGGCCATTGGCCATTCTGACTAGGGCTAATGGGAGTTAGAATCTATATACAATCTCTATATACAGCTTCTTCATCCCTGCTTTAGGCAATGCAGGGCCTGTGCAACTTAGAGCTTTGTAGGGAACAAAATTAGAAGTTCTATATTCTTATTAAAGAACTGGAATGATAGTTCCCTCATTAACATTCAGAGATAACTATCATTCCAATTCTTTAATAAATGTGTCCTGCTTCTGAAGTTATATGTGCATATAAAAATTAAATCCACTTTCCTGTCCCAGTCACTCCCAAACAACGCTGAGCCAATCACCTTAAATCCACAATCAGGTGAAACCAGCACATAAATGCACAAAAACATTGACCTGCTCCTTACAAATTTACAGTTCTTACCTGACAGAGAGTCTCACAAACGGGGGCGGGGGGCGGGGGGCGGGGGGAGAGAGACTATGTAAGCTGTGGGGAAACCTGAGCAGGAAGGTGGAGTCTGATTTGGGGTGGGGGTTGGTGAACAAGACATTGATTTGAATGGCTTAAAACGGAGTATTGAAACTTTTAACAACATAATCCCAGCAGCAGAGACACAGCAAAAAATATATAGATAATGCTGCAACTGTGCCTTCTGTTCCTGAAAAATGCGGCTTCCCCCTTGACATGGATATGATTATAAGATTGGTTAGGGTCAGGTAACTCATCAGTAGGTGAAGTGTTCAGCTGCTGAGGATTTCCGTTTCATCTCACCTCAGATATTATGTCAGTTCCATGTCATTTCCATCACTGGGAATGATTTGAGGACTCGCTGTGTCCCCTGTTATTGCGGTCACTTGACCTCAGATGTAACTTCTGTTTAATACCATCATTTTAACAAAGTCTAGGAGTTGTGCGCTCACACCGCCAGCACTTGACCCCTTAGCTGCCTGACACATGCCAATTGGCTGTGGCGTGAGGACTTCACTGCCCCCTCCGTTCCCAACAAATGAGAGTTAAGGCCTCAATGAATGGATTCTCATTTGAAATTATATTTTTTCATTGCCACAAGCATTCTTTAAAATTGAATCCCTCTGCTTTTTATACATTGTGTTCATCAGTAATAGTATTTCTTTTCCCTTTCCACTTGCCTTTTTTGAGCCAGGAGTTTAGAAATGGCTTTTTTGGTCTTAAGGATCAATGTTCAACCCATTCGCATGTGAATCGCAAATATATTTCTGCTCAGGAAGAAAAGGCTGAAATGCTTTTGTCCTGTGCAAGATGAGAGATCTTCTAGGACAGCTGAAAACACAATGTTGCTCTTATATAAAGTATGTATCTGGATTTGAAAAGGTCAGTCAGGGAGAGCTTTTGAGAAAGGTAGCATGGTTTCTTCTTTTAATCAAAGCAAGGGGTGCCTGAATTTTAAGTCGTTTGTAGGTATTTCAGACCAAACATTTGTTATACATGGACACTGCCTGTCCAAAAAGTATTGGTAATTTTAAAAAAGAAGCATGGGCGGTATCTCATTGGTGTCATTTTGCTGACAGAAGATACCCATGCCAATTTCAGCTTTCCATTTTTGCAATCTTAAGTCCAGTTCTCCACATTTCCACAATGAATTGCGATTTTTAAACAGTCCTCATGAAATTCCAGTAGCATTTTATAGGGCAAATTTATCCTAGTACACACATTTTTTTGTGTGCAGTTTTGCCAAGCAATTTCACCCAACACAATGCTTTTTTTTTGTATGTTATTTTCACTAATGGATGCAGTGGTGTGGACACTTTACCCTAATATATAAGTTGTTTGTATAAGCAACTTGGCTGAGGAGCAGCAAAAAGCAACAATTCAGTGGGATTCAAGCCCATAAAACAGGGCCCAGTCTTATGGGTCAGGGAAAGTCTCAACAAAAAGATAGGGCTTAACGTGTGGCAGAGAGAAGGACAATCCACAGAATGGGCAACTGCAGAAAATGCCTGTTTTCTGGCCACCCCCTATGCCTATGGTATTCTGTTGGGTGTTGTGCCGCAAGTAGAATTTCCCCAGATAATATTTGTGATCAGGGGCAGGCAATCTTTCAGATAACCTTGTCTTATATCTTTGGGACTTTATGTCTAACAACAAGACCTGGAACATGGCCTGGTAATTAATTGGTAGCCACTGCAGTTCCCTCAGCCTTCTCTATAGGTGACCACTCATCACATCTAATTAGGTGTAGGCACTTGTTGAAGAGCCTCAGGATATTTTCAAGTCCAGGTAGGTATATAATTTTATTTATTTTACTTATTAAATTTATATACCATCCTTCATCTGTACATCTCAGGGTATTCACACACACACACACACACACACACACACACACACACACACACACAAAAACAACAAGATAAAAACACAAGGTAAGACCTTCATCTGTCCCAGCTGCAACAAAACATGTTGTAACTGTAACAAAACATGAGCCCCTTATCGGTCTCTGTTGCCACAGCAGACGCTGCAACCGTCCAACAGCTTGATCTCAGTCCCAAAGGTGCCCTCCTCCATTGTCTCCTAAGACAGGCAGATGCTAACTATAAGGGAGGATGTGTTGCTTTCAGTAACCTGTATGTATTCATACACACTAATGGTTTGTTGTTTTCGGTTTAGCAGCCATGGCCAGAGTATCTAAACAAAGTGGGCCAGTTAATAAGATGGCAATTTGTATCAGATAAAGAAAAAGAGCGATATCTGATGTCAGTCATACTCAGAGTAGACCCATTAAAATCAGTTGACTTAAGTAACAAATCCATTTATTTCAGTGGGTTCACCCCAAGTATGACATAGGCGGCATCACCTAATTGTGATGATGTTCTTGTTGTGATGCTAACTCAGCCAGTGAAAGTAAACTCTCCTGGCCATTAATAATGTAGGTAAGAGTCAGGTTTCTAGATTTGCCTATAAAAGGCTTAGTAACAATATGAAACATAATATTTTAAATTAGGGTACTGATTAAATGGATACTGTTTTGCTGCCTGTCTCAAGGCCAGATGGGTTGCTCTACAGCAGAAAGATTGGTTTCAATATACGGAGACCTATGTAGCAGTTAGGGACGCACTGTGGGTTAAACCACAGAGCCTAGGACTTGCCGATCAGAAGGTCGGCGGTTCGAATCCCTGCGATGGGGTGAGCTCCCGTTGCTTGGTCCCTGCTCCTGCCAACCTAGCAGTTCGAAAGCACATCAAAGTGCAAGTAGATAAATAGGTACCACTCCGGTGGGAAGGTAAACGGCGTTTCATGCACTGTTCTGGTTTGCCAGAAGCGGCTTAGTCATGCTGGCCACATGACCCAGAAGCTGTACGCCAGCTCCCTCGGCCAATAAAGCGAGATGAGCGCTGCAACCCCAGAGTCGGCCACGACTGGACCTAATAGTCAGGGGTCCCTTTACCTTTACTATGTAGCAGTTATTTTCCACCTTGGGAAGATAGAGAGACCAGTTAGAATAAGTGAATCTCCTTTCTTTATAGGATGAGTATCATACATTTATATGCACAACATACATTTAAAACCCTCTTATACCACTTTAATAGTCATGGCTTTCCACAAAGAATGCTTGGAAATATAGCGCTGGGAATTGTAGCTATGTGAGGAGTCTCCTAACAACTCTCTGAGCCCTTAACAGACTACAGTTCCCAGGATCCTTGGAGGGGAAGCCATGATTCTTAAAGCGGAATAGGAGCACTGTAAATGTATGGTGTGGATGTGACCCAAATATGTGTTCAGCCAGAGAAGGCTTAAGACACTCACAGAATATCTGATCAGTGAAAGTAAAACCACACTGCAGGTAAGCTATGCAATAGGTAAGTTACTCCAGGTGGGGTATTTATTTCAACACTTATCCATTCCAATTCTTCTTAATACATTCCCATCCATAATTGTGACACTTGTTCTTGTTTTCATTCGTCAATACTATTCATATATTCTCATTATGTCAGGCTGACCTCAGCCTACTTGCAGAGATCTGTTTAATGTACTCCCTATAGAATGGACTTAGATAATTGAGGTCAGAGGCCTGTTTACTCAGGTTCAGCCAAAGAAGCAATGTAGGACTCAACTGCCTGAGCCAAGATTTACTTGAATGATGTAACATAGGTAGGGATGCCGGAAAATTCCAATGAAAGTTGCCAGTGTTTGTTTATTCATCCTATGTCCGGAACTGCAGTGAATCCAACAATATGTAATTTTGCCATAGCAGACAGAGAGACAAATAATATTGGTTTTGACAGAAGACAAACTGTAGCAGAAGGGAAACAGTGTTGCATGAGATGCCTACAGGGCAGAATGGAAAACTATGCCTTCTTACATTCCTAAACTGAGCTAGGCCATAAATCGTCAGAGAGATATGTCTAGGTAGCATGAAGTACACCCAGAAGCTGCTAGGGTTGAAAGGAGTTGGAGTCAAATAACATCGGGGGGGGGGGGGGGAAGGCTTTACTTATATATCTGGTTTAGGCACAGGAGTGATTTCAAAGGTGTGTCCAACCATGTTACAGTGATTCTGAGACACTTATCTTTAATTTCCCTAACAACGGATGTGGCTGGCATGCTAGATCATTGACTATTAAAGAATTATAAACTCTTGAGAAGCCCTTCTCTTATCCTTTTCTTTTTCCATACCACAGACTCCTTCACAATAATCAAATTATAATCCTGTGATGTTTCCAGGATGTGTGTAGTGGGGTGGGGGGTGGGGTGGGGAGTCATACTAGACACTAACTGTGTTTTGTATCCCTCCAAAGATGTTTTCTTCCTTCACAAATTCCAGCCAAGGTACATTAACTTCTTAAACTATTATTTACTTCCCTTTATATCAGACACTCTCCTTAAACCATTGTAAACATGGATTGTGGCTAATCTTGAAAGATCTGAGAGCACAATGCAAATTGCTATCATAGCTTAGCCTATACAGTTCTTAACATTTCATAATCTATTTCTCTGGAAATAAACCACCTCTGGAAATACAAACAGAAGATTCAGGACAGCTCTCATAACTGTACTTGAGTTGTAAACCTAATACTGTGTGTCTTGGAATATCTTTTAAGAGGTGTCAGAGGATAGCCATAATAGAATCATGTCTAGATTAGGGAAAGAAGACATAAGTTTGAAAGGACCACATCCTGTGCAGCTCACCCTACCAATCAATGTAAATGTAAAGGGCTTTGTCATGACTGAGGTTCCCACTGCTATCTCTGAAACATTTTTTAACTTGTTGTATCATACAGATTACCCATAGGATGGTTGTCGGAGCAAAGCCAAACAGTCTTTAAACGAGGTTTATGATACTCTAAGGAGGACATCCAAACTGGACCTGAAAAGTCTGTTTTGACAGGAATGTTCACATTTGTCAAGGTAGTTTTCTGAATTTTCTCTCAAACTAACTTATATTTTGTGTGAAAAGTCTTTTGGGAAAGTGCAGCACACATCAAGCACACCAACTCTAGGGGGGTGAGGTGTTTTCAGTATTTGTTAGAAGGGGGCTGGGCCTTCTCAGTGTTGAGGGGACCCATCACATCCTGCACATGAATGACTCCGCATGTGTCACAGTTTCAGGTCTTATGAAGGCCCTTTCCTAGTCATCCTAGGTCCCGTGCCACCTGTGAAAGGGAGATCCAGCCCAATATATTATTATATTCCCATATAATATTCCCATATAATACACAACAGTCCATAAAAGCAGAGCCTATGCAAACAGTCTACATAAACAATGGTGCAATATACAAGCATGGATTGATCAGCAGCTAGTCATGGTCAAGGTATCTTTACAGGTCACCTCTGTGCTATGGCTGCCTCCCACTGCCTCCCCAATCCTAGACAGCTGCTATTGTAAGTCATCTCAGCAAACACTGAACCACAGCGCTGTCCATTGCAAACTAATTATCTCCCCATTTCTGCCTATTTTCTTTGCCTGCTGCTTCACTTGACTTCCAGTTCCCTTCTCCAAGACCAGTTATATTGACAACCTGTTGGCTAGCCCAGGAGACTAGCTCCATCCACTTCAGCTGACTACAGCTCACCTCATTCACATACAGAGAAATCCCTGTCCATTCCAAACCAGCCTCTTTCTCCGCCTAGTCTTCTTATTGGTTAAACGTCAGGAATGAGTGTAAAACTTTTATAATGTTATGTGCCTCATAAAACAATTTGAGCTTAAATCCTTGTGATTTTAACCACTTTTATGTTCTATCATATGGCATTAGGGCCATTTATAACAACAACAACAACAACAACAACAACAACAACAACAACAACAACAACAAAAACAACAACAACAACAACAACAACAACAACAACAACAACAACAACAACTGATATAAATGGTTTAAGGGGTGCCCAAACTTTTTTCAAAGAGGGCTAGATTTGATGAAGTGAACATGCTGAGCTTTTTTTAGGATTTTACCCCAGGACATATACTCCCAGGGGGGCTGGATTAAATCAACCAGCGGGCCAGATTAGGCCCCCAAAATGGACTTTGGACATGCCTGGTTAATATTTCCAAAGTGGTGGACTATTTGTTGCAGCAAAAACAAGCGATTTAAGTATTTGTTAGAATATATGTGAGGTCATCTCCTCTACATAGATAGACGAATCCATTTTATGTAATACATTTGCACTTTACCACCACCTTGGAAAATATCTTAATGATTCAATACGTTAATAACAACAAACACCTTTTTCCTAAATCTGATATTTTTAGCTTTCTGTGTTTTATTCATGCTGGTTTTATTTTTTGTGAGAGTCCCTGAGTCCTGGTTCTGGGAGAAAGGTGGAAATATAAATTATTATTATTATTATTATTATTATTATTATTATTATTATTATTATTATTATTCTACATGAGGATCTGATCTGGTATATTTTTGTTTATATGGATGCCTAAAACCAGTGATGCAGCTCACTAGAGGGATGATTATTCAACAATCCAAAGGTTGCAAAATTGAAATATTTGTATTTATACAATGGCATATTTTCCCCTGGCCTGGATTTGAATACTTATTTGTCACAGTTTGCTATTCTATGGGATAGTCAAGTCTTCTGTGGGATAGCCGTGGTGTGAGCCTAATTTTTTATATTCTGTATCTTTTTTCCAAAAAATAAAATTCTATATGCTGCAACTTGCCGGCCCCTGCCTTTTGCAAATCAATGTCCCTGTTTCGTCTTTATCTTTACGTTTTAGGGAAGAACGAAAAGAAAGTGAGGAGAAGTGGCATCTTTTCCATGTCTTCAGAAGACTTTCCTCTTTCAATCCCAGCCGACTGAGCTGCAACATGCAGGGTCAGCCAGGATAAATAGTTGGAGGGTGGACCTGAGTGAAGTCTGCTTCATCCAAGTCCGCTCCCCAAACCCCACCCCCTAGGCTGCTGCGGATTGGCCAGTTTGAATCTAAGATTTCGCGGGAACCCGTGAGCCTCCACAGCAGCCGAGGGGGGCGCGGCAACGGTTCTAAAATGGTGCAGCGCAGCAGCGTGATTGGTGGAGGCGCTGTGTCGAGCCACAACCGCTGCTCACCTCAGAGCCCAGTAAGCAGCCATTCCATGCCTTCTGAAAACTTTCCTTTTTCAACAAGACCTTTGACTGGAGATCTGCATTCCACTCTGCATCTTTATTGGAACTATTTTAACTGTTTTTATATGTGGAATTGTTTTTACACTTGCTTTATGGTTGTAACTAACTGTATATTTTTTTTCTTGACCTTCAATGGGACCTTGCGGTGAAGAGAAGAGTGGGTAAAATAAAGTAAAAAATAGGTTCTGTAAGCAAGTGTCTGATTAGACAGAGGCCTGAGTGACATTTACTGCCTTTTTGACAACGGAAACCTTTTTAAAAATCTAACACAGCCATGAGAAAAATGAATGAAACAATTTAACTAGTTAAAATCGAAAGTTAGCAGCCTTAACTAAATTAAGGCTAAATTAAATTTCCACTTTCAACTAGTTAAAAGATAAGTTTAAAAAGAGCAAGGCTGTAGCCCTCATCCCATTTAACTGGAAGTAAACTTTATTAAATTCAATGGGATTTATGTCTGAATAGACGAGGTTAGGATTGCGCTGTAGCTAGTTAAAAGTTAAGTGGATATGTGAGAAACGTGAGAAATATAATTAATTGCCTATTTTCAGCTAGGCAGCTAAGGGACAAGAATACACATACATATGAATATTGAATACTCACCAATTCAGTATACTTTTTAGGTCAGGTCTACACACCATACATTTAGGACACCTGGCTTCCCCAAAGGTAACATCATGGGAACTGTAGTTTAGTAAGGGTGCTGGGAATTGTAGCTCAGTGAGGGGTAAACTACATAATTCTTTTGGGTAAACTACATAATTCTTTTGGGAAAGCCATGTGCTTTAAATGTATGGTACGGACATGACCTAAGACAGACTACACACACACAACTTTCACTGGCTGATTAATCCACTAAATCAGATGTGGGAAACTTCCAACTCATGGGCCCAGTTAGATCTGGCACTGATCCCAGTTTAGCTGTTTCCCCCAAGCCACCCCCACCTTCCCCACCCCATACATCAGCTTCAGTTAATGAGTGGTGGGATCAATTTGAATTAGCAAATAAATGGTAAAGATTGTAATCATCCTGATAAAAAGCATCTTTAAGGCTCCATCAGTCCATGGGTACAGATGAGTGTCTGTGCACCAGATAATTCACATCAAATAACCACATTCAGTGAGACCTTTATTCCAACAATAACAACTAGTTACTGTTTTACATGCTTCTTTCACTGTACCAATAAGTTTTCTAAAGAGCAAATGTAAGGAGACCAAGGTGGAATATATACACATAATAAAAAATGCTGTGAAAATGCTTTAAAAATAAAAACGTTTTGAAAAATACACCGAATTTTGCATAGCTCACTGTTGCAATCTATTGTCACATTTGTATAATGCACTTTACAACACATTTAAAATGTTTTATTTGCAACTGTATAGGTGAGTCCCAAATCAGTGCCTTATCAGTACCAGACATTTCTCTTCATGTGGGAATTTAGTGTCCTCTGCTATTAAGTTGTGTGTAGTCAGCCCCACAATGGAGGAAGCCCTTGACTCTCTTAC